>NW_027186362.1:171994-221147 GCF_028583685.1 Petaurus breviceps papuanus | reverse complement strand
CACACACACACACACACACACACACACACACACACACACACACACACCTTCCCTGTATGTACAAGTGGAGCTGAGCACATTTATGTTTGCAGGAAACCATTGGGATGTTCAACTCCAGTGCCAAGGTGTCCAGCCTCAGTCACCTTTATGCTCAGGTGAGAATTTCAAGCAACACCAGGAAACTCTTGTCAGTTTTTGCTAGCTGAACCTATATTCATAAGCATTCAGTTTCCCAACCTCACACTCACCCCCTCTCTCCTCAGTCTGCTCCTGGCCATATAGCCTTTATAGCCAAATGGTTGTTGAGTCTTGCAGGCTTTACGTGAGCTCACTTCTGTCTTCTTTCCACTGGGGATGGCACCTCCTTAGCTCAGGCTCATTTGTCAGACCTCATTTGGATTCAAGTAGTTCCCTGTCTTGCCCCTCTCCAGCACATCCTCCAACCAGCTGCCATAATCATCTTCTTAAGGCACAGACCTGACCCTTTCACTTGCCTGCTCAAAAGTCCTGAATGGTTCCCACAGGATCCATTAGCATAAAAGATAAACTCCTCAGCTTGACTTAAGGTCAAGCCTTTCTTGAACTGCCAGGTCTTGCCTACCATTTCTCACTTCCCTTCATGTGTCCTACATGTCTGGTCTCCATGCCTTTTCACAAGCTGGTCCAAACCTGGAATGTTCTGCCTCTAGCTTCTCTTGAAGTGAACCTCTCATACCCCCTTGGACAGGACCCCTGATTTCTGATCCTTAGTATCTGGCTGTATAGCAAGTAGCCTGGTGAATCTCCTTCAGTAGAAGAGAAACCCTTCCAAGGCAGTTTTGTTTTTAGTTTGATATCATCAGCACAAGTCATAATGCATTGTGCAATGTCACAACTCTAAAAAGGCTTGGACCGGATTGCTTATTAACAGACATTTTCCCCCGCAGAGCTGAGACAGATCAACCTTGTCAATGGTGGACATCGCTGTTCTGGAAGAGTTGAAGTCTACCACGAGGGTGCCTGGGGTACCATCTGTGATGACTCCTGGGACCTAAATGATGCCCAGGTGGTGTGCAGGCAGCTTGGCTGTGGCGTGGCCCTCAATGCCACCATGTGTGCTCACTTTGGGGCAGGGTCTGGGCCTATCTGGCTGGATGATATGAACTGCTCTGGGAACGAATCCAGTGTGTGGCAATGTCCCTCAAGTGACTGGGGTCAGCATGAATGCAGGCACAAGGAAGATGCAGGAGTGCTCTGCTCAGGTCTGTTCCAATTATACCCATTAAATATCCCATTAAAGGACAGGGGACCGAGAGAGGATGACAACAAGTGAGTGAGAATCATCTGAGAAAAGTTGTTGGGTGAGGTCACCATAGGGCTGTCCACACAGGGGCATCCTGTCTGTATTAAATTGTGCAGTGGTTCAGAGTCACTGACTCTTGTAGGTAGCAGGATCAAATTCAAGAAATGTGCTTTATAGAAGACATGAGACACCAAAGTAGTTTTTAAAATAATATTTTACTTTCCTCCAATTACATGTAGAAACAATTTTTAACATCCTTTTAAGTTTTGAGTTCCAAATTCTTTCCCTCCTTCCCTCCCCTCCCCCCTTCCCTGAGATGATAAGTCATTTGATATAGGTTATACATATGCAATTATGGGAAACATTTCCATATTAGTCATTTTGAGCAAGAAAACACACAGGAATGGAGGAAGGAAGGAAGAAAAGAAAAAAGAAAGAGAAAATAGTACCCTTCAGTCTGTATTCAGACAACTTTTTGTGGTAGATGTTATTTTTCATCATGAATCCTTTGGGATTGTCTTGGATCATTGTATTGCTAAGAATATCTAAGTTATTCACAGTATCATACAATATTGATGTTACTGTCTAACAGTACATGGTAACTGTCTGTTACAATGTTCTCCTGGTTCTGCTAACTTCACTCTGCATCAGTTTGTGTAAGTCTTTCCAGGTTTTTCTGAAATCATCCTTTGTCATTTCTCATAGCACAATAATATTGCATTACAATCATATACCACAACTTGTTCTTCCATTCTTGGCCACCTCAAAAAGAGCTGCTGTAAATATTTTTTCAAATATACCCCCCCTTTAAAAAAAAATCTCTTTGGGAAACAGGCCTAGCAGTGATATTTCTGGGTCAAAGGGTATGCATAGTTTTATAGCCCCTTGGATATAGTTCCAAATTACTCTCCATAATGATTGGATAAGTTCACAATTCCAACAGTGCATTAGTATCCCAGTTTTCCCACATCCCCTCCATGTGGGGTACAAAGACCCTAACTCAAACTGACTACTAGGAGACCTCAAAGTGAAGATAGGAAGTTTTATTAGAATTTCCCGAGAAGCAGGTGGTCCAGTCACTGGAACAATGCCCAGGAGAGGAGGCCGCCGTACAGAAGCTAAAGCTGGGTTAAATAAGCAAAGGGTTACAAACATTAACATCATTATTACTAATGAGGCTCTAATCTTGTTGGATAATATACATAATACACGAAGTTCATTACACAAGCGCAGTAACAATCTTAGACTACTGAACCCCCTTCAGTTTACCCTAGACACATTCTCATCAGGACTTGAGTGCTTCTTCAATTGGTCAAATCCACCTGCTGCTGACAGCTCCTTTCCATTCTTTATTATTTTTAGTATTATCTAGGAGTTTTAGTCTGAGAACCAGGGTCTGAGCTTTTTCTCAAGGCTACTCCCTCAATTTTCCCAAGGTTACTGCCTGGTCCTCCTTATCAGCAGTCTTGTTCAGCAATTCTTGCAGTTCTATAGAAACTTAACTCTTTTATGGTAAGCTGGGTGAAAAGGGCTGACTAGAACAGAGCAATTAGATAGAAAGATTCCTAAAGTTTCAAAGTCACATAATTACTAGAAAAATGGAAACTTAGGCCTAAGGCCTAAGGACTTACTTACTTTACAGATAGTTTCTGAGAAACCACACTTTCACCTGTCCCATACACCTCCAACATTTCTTATTTCCTTTTTTTGGTACATTAGTCAATCTGATGTACCTCAGAGTTGTTTTCATTTGCATTTCTCTAATCAATAGATATTTAGAACATTTTTTCATATATAGCTTTGATTTCTTCCTTTGAAAACTGCTAGTTCATATCTTTGACCATTATCAATTATACCAAAGCATTTTTGTACAAATATAAAACCATTAAAGAATGAGCTAAGATGCGGATGAAACCATGGGATGATTATGGTGATCCAACAAAGACAGGAGAAGGAAAGAACTTCTGGTTTTTGTAATATAGGAAACCAGAGAGATTTATACATTCTTTTTTCTTTTCTAGCTGATGGCCTTCAGTCTGTTCAAGCTCCATTTAGCTTCTGCAGTGATAGTGTAGAACTATAGGAAAGAGGCCATAGCAGGCTATGAATCACACAGGCTTTGGACTCAACTGTAACATGACTATTGATTTAGCCAAGTGTAAGGTCTTTGTCTAATAACCAAAGACTCCAAACCTTTCTAGAAGATTTAGACCCCATCCACATTGACATTCTTAATGGGAATTCAATCAGAAGACACAGAAGAAGCTGTAGTGACACAGAAAGTCGCTCACACTGAAAGGAATGGGCAGAATGAGCTTTATCCAGTGCTATGAGGTGAGAAAAGCCATCATTCCATGAGACCCTTGGTTCTCTCAGGCAAGTATTCAGGGCTCCAAAGTGTAAGCAAATTGACCATTATAAAGACACTACGAGCTCTACAGCCTGAAATCAACTGCAGAGGATGAAGTAGGAAAGTCATATGACAAAATACCAAATCCTCATAACAATGTCAACATAAACCTGAATATTCTGTAATTTCCTTGTAAAGGTGTACCAGGGCTGACCCTCAAAAGTTTTTTTGGAAAGTGAGGTCCTGGATTTTCAAAATGTGATACAACAGTTGTTCATAGATTTCCAGGAAGTAACATGATATTAAAACATGACACTTGGGACACTGTTGTCCCTGTGGAGGGAACACGGGTCTCTCCTCCCTGCCCTTCCTTCTCTATGGAGATGGAATCAACTGCATGCTGTCACAACTAGCTCTCTTTGGGATATATAGCTTACTATAATAGCTCCCCAGGTCCAGGTGGTACCTCTTCTGCTGACATATGGAGTTTATATCAGATGAAAGTGGGGCAACTGGGTGGCACAGTAGAAAGAGCACTGGGCTTGCAACCAGAAAGACTCTTCTTCGTGAACTCAAATGTGGCCTCAGACATTTAATGGCCATGTGACCCTGGGCAAAACACTTAACTTTGTTTGCTTCTGCTTCCTCATCTGTAAAGTGAGATGGAGAGAAAGATGGCAAACCGCTCCAGTATTTCTGCCAAGAAAACCCCAACGGGGTCAGGGAGAGTCAGACACAACTGAAAAATGGCAATATTATAAGAAACCTGAGGAGTATTACTACAAGAGCTATTAGTTCCTAGTTAGGAAAATTCCTACCATTAAGGCTGGCCTTCTGTCCTAATTTAATTTTACGTTCATCTTTAGCTAACATTTCCCCTCTTTGTGGTTGAGACCAAAATTGGGATAAAGGAAATGTTTAGGTTTAAAAAAAAGCAAGTGGAATCCATTACAACATACAAAGAAGGAAAGTGAAGGGGAGAGCAGACCCTCCTATGCCTATTTAGAAGTGGGGAACAACAAATCCATTTGAAATGAAACACAGTTTCAGCTTTTCTTTTTTTTTTCTTTTTTGGAGGGCAACTGGGGTTAAGTGACTTGCCCAAGGTCACATGGCTAGTTTTTGTGTTATTATCCAAGGCTGGATTTGAACTCATCCTTGCAATAGACCCACCACATTTATCCTCTACCATGTATAAGGCACAAATCAGGCAGGCTTCCTTAAATATTTGTAAGGGAGTGCCGGAAATCCCCTCTCAGGCAGATGAATAGACCAGGAAGGGGCTTGGCCAATGCTTCTTCTTTCTGGGTTTCTGTGACACTCCTCTCCCTCTTCAATTTTCTCCTACATGTCTGACCACTCATACTCAGTGTCCTTTTCCTATGATCTCCCATTCATCTACATGAAAGGGGCTTAAAGTTTGAAAACTGGGGAACACTGAATTCAGAGATATTTGGTAGTTGTCGGGAAAATAACAGCACCAGTCACCTCACAGAGAAAATCTATGTAGGGCAATTTGGGTCTCTTTGTGAGCAATTTTCTGTAAGCAAATAAAGCAGTAAATGAAAAGGAAAAAAAAAAGAAAGAAGTAAGAGTTAGTCTGGATCACAAAATATTAATAAATTAGGAGTCATGTGATGGGTGATATTCTGGCAAAGGTCACTGACAATGAGGCTGGACAGATAGGAGAAAACCAAGTGAAGGGAATGTCAGAAAAACCCAGAAAGAAAAAAGGATCAGGGTCAACAGCATCCAATGAGGTGGAGAAGTCTGGGAAGAATGAGAGAATAGGCTGCTGTGTCTGGCAGTGAAGAGCTCAGTGACCACTTCAGGGAGTGATTCAATACAAGCCAGACTGCCAAGGGTTGAGGAGGGAGGAAAGAGACAAGTGTAGATGATAGGGTTCCCCAGGAATGTGGCTGACCAAGGAAAGTGAGATGAGGTCTAGGATGACACCTGAGAGGCATTTTAGGGTCTAGGGAGAATTCTTTTTAAAAGATGGGGTAGATATGGGCAAGAATGTAGGCAACAGGAATAAAACCAGAGACAAAGGAGATAATGGAGATGGGGAGAGGGGAAGGGAATACACATTGACACAGTACCACCTACTCTGTCATAAACTATTTTAAGCACTTCTTCTTTTTACAAACATCTTTTGATTTGATCCTTATAACAACCTTGGGAGCTAGGTGCTATCATTACCTTCATTTTACAACTAAGAAAACTGAGGCAGAGAGGTCAGGTGACTTGCCCAGGATCACCCAGCCAGTGTGAAGCTGAGGCCAGATCTGAGCTCACGTCTTCCTGACTGCAGGTGAAGACCACCACATATGCCTCTATACTGAGGAGGAGTGGAGAGGGTATAGAGGAGAGAGAGGAGATGATTGTAGGAGTATGGTGGAGAAGATGGGAAGAGATGTCATCGGAGGGATTTGTAGAAGGGTTGGGCCATTTTCTTGATGGTCTTTTTTCATAATACTGGTCACGGTTTTACACATATGTGATGGACAAGTATATGTGTGTATTTGTCTCTCTCTATCTCCCTAACATACCCACATGTAAGCATACAGATATATAGCCTAAATATTAACATATAGACGTGGCTAACACATAAAAAATAAATAAGAGTGCTCAATGGCCATTTGACACATGGTCATTGCAGTGAGAGGCATTTCACCAATTTCCTCCCTCCTCCTCAGCCACTTAGGTTTTTCTGCTGTAATACAAAGAACGCTGAAGTAAGAACGAGGAAGGTTGTTCCCACTGATGTCATTAATGATCTGGGTGACCTTGTACAAAGCTCTTGAAAAGGGATAGTTTCCTGGGGAAATGCCTATGTCAAACTGATGATGTGTTGGTGGGGAGGAATGGAGAGGGGCCTTAGATCCCCTCTTTTGGCATGAGGAACATCTCAGAAATGGCCTTCCCTCCACTCTCTCCTACTTCACTTCTCCTCAAAGTGAGGAATCCAGGGATTCCTCTTGGACCTAGTTTCTGGCTACTCTTCCAATCCCTACCCTAGTGGGTTAATGGACAGAATTACTGATGGCTAATCGATGCTCAAGTTCTGCAACAAGTCCACCAGCAAGGTTGATGCAAATAGAAACCAGAGTCTGAGGGGCAGGGGCAGCTCAGGGCATAAAAGACCCCTCCAAGCTCACTTTCTCTATGTGCAAAAGAGTTGTGGCTTCTGTAATGTAGCCCCCCCATCCCCATGATGCATACATTTTCTGTTTGTGATTAAAGCTTCATCTGTCCTTGTGTCTATGCAAACAAGTTATTGCCATGATGGTAGCAAATGAAGAGGTGAAATCTGTTTCATTTTTATACATCTGTGGCTTATTGCTGTCCCAACTTGAGTCTAGCTGACTTTGGTTTCCATAACAAACACAAGGGTACTCAATATCTAGTAACTTCTGTCTGAACACTAACCCCAGGCCACATAGACACTGAGGACTCTGGGAAGAAGGATTTGGTTCTGGTGCTATTATGGCCTTGGTGACATCTTCTACAATCCCAGGATGAGTGTACCCAAAAGAAGTCTGGGAGGAATCCATCCTGAGGACTCCAATGAAATGGAGGGAGGGGATTTCCTAATATCTCATTCGCTAAGAAACTTTAACTGTATTTCTCTGTAGAGGTCATGTCTCTGAGGCTACTCAGTGAGACCAACACCCAGGCCTGTTCAGGACGACTGGAAATCTTCTACAATGGGACCTGGGGCAGCATTGGCAGACGTAACATGACAGCAGTCACCGTGGGAGTGATCTGCAGGCATTTAGGCTGTGGAGACAATGGGACTCTTGACTCTGCTCCCACAACCAAAGCAAGTCCCAGAACCATGTGGGTCAATGGTGTTCAGTGTCCTAAGGGACCTACCTCCCTATGGCAGTGTCCATCAGATCCATGGGAGAAGAGACCATCCAATGTAAGAGAGGAAGCCTGGATCACATGTGTTGGTGAGTGTCCATTGGTCTGTACACAGGTTTCATGAAATCTGTTCTGTGGTTAGTCCCACTTGATATACTTCAATTCAACAAACATTGAACATGCACTATCAGCCACCCAATCAAAAAGTATTTATTATGAGTTCACTACAGGTCAGATACAATGCTAACTTGTAACTTGGGATACAAAGGGAGATTAAAAACAGTCCCTGTCCTTAAGGAACTTGCATTCTGATGGGGGAGACAGCACACATAAATCAGATAATGCAAACTAATGATCGAGTAGATGGAAGGCAACCACATTGGGGAAGGTACTAGTAGCTGCCCATTTCAGCAGAATCTTCAAAGAGTTCAGTGATTTGAAGAGTCAGTGTTTGGGAGGGAAAGCAATCCAGGCATGGGGAACAATCAGCGCAAATCTAAAGATGGGAGATGGTAAAGCATAAAAGAGGAATGGTGAGTAGGCCAGCCTGGCTGGATCACAGTATGAGTAGAGAGGAATATAGTATAAAAAGACAATGAAGGTAGAAAAGCACCAGAAAGTGAATGTCTTTAAATATCAAAGAACCTTAGAGGTAAGAGGGAGTCACCCTAATTTACTGAGTAGCATGGGGAGTGGATTGACATAAGATGTACACTGAGGGAAAATCATTTTGCCAGCTGACTGGAGGATGAATTGGGATGTGAGAACAATTAGAAGATAATTCTAAGAGTCCCAGGGATAGGTGATGAGGGCCTGAATTAAAATACTAGCTGTGTTGGTAGAGAGAAAGGACTTAAGCGAAAAACTTGGTAATTGATTGGCTATGTGGTGTGTGCGTGGGGGGAGTGCGGGGATCACAGCTAGAATGACATCCAGTAGCACAGGAGAGACTGGGTCGGTATAAATACATCTGAGGATCATCTGAATAAAGAAAGGCACCGATGAGATCACCAAGTGAGAGTATGTGGGTAAAGAGGAGAGGGCTCTGGGTCTTTGGGGACACCCACAGTGAGTGAATGGTGTGGATGAAGACACAGCGAAAGAACCTGAAGAGCTGTCAGGGTAGAGAACTAAGAGGGAGCAGAGTTGTGAAGACCCAGGAGAAGGTTGGCAAGAGTGTCAAATGCTGCCACTGGCTAAGGAGCCTATTTGATTTATCAATTAAGAGATAACTGGAGACTCTGTAGAGAGCAGTTTCAGGGGAACAAGGTCAGATTACAGGGTTTTAGAAGAGAGTGAGAAGAGAGACATTCAAGGCAACAAGTGTTGCCAAAATGTGTGCTTTTTCAAAGAGCTGAACTGAGAAGGGGGGGATAACATTAGGACAGTGGCTGGCAGGCACTGCATGAACAAGCGAGTGGCTTTGTGGGTGGGAAAGGCAGGAACATGTCTGAAGGGAGCAGAGAAGGATCCAGCAGATAGGAAGAGATTGGATATTAGCAGAAAGGTATTAATAGGGGCAATCTGCTGGAGAAGACAGGAAGAAAGTGATGGGATCATGGGTACATGTGGAGGGATGTGCTTTGGCAAGTGGAAGGGGCCCCACATCATCAGAGAATAAACTGAAGAAGGACAGAGTCGGAAAAGATATCTGAATGATGAGGCTGAAGGTGGAAGAGGAAGCTTTCAAAGAATAGCCTCAATTGACACCAGTAAAGAAAGGAGGGAGAGGGTGGTATGGTAAGCTTGAAGGAGGGGGAAAAAAAGATTTGGCCTAGCTACTGAAGTGAGCAAGAAAGGGTTTGGTTAGAGAGCAGGAGCAGGATCGTCCTCCTTCAGTAAGAGTCCAGTGGAGATTTAGACCATTAAGCTGGCATGAATTTGTAGTGAGACAAGTGTCGTGAATTCCTCTAGTTCCATTCAGCAGCATGCGAGTAAAAGTGAAGGTGGATGGCAGGAGTCATCCAAGGTTGGTATTTGGCAAGATGAGATGGATGACAAGTGGGCAAGGGATTCCCATGCAGAGGATAAGGCACAATGAACTGAGTAAAGACTGGGAAAGGAGGAGAGTGTGGGCATAGGAGAGGTTCTGATCTGAGATAATCCTGCTGGATGGTGGGACTGGAAGCTATAGTGGGGATGAAGAGAAAGCTCAGTAAATAATAAGGCACAGGGTGAGATGGAAAGGTAAAGAAAATTCATCATTCTTGATCATGAAAATGAAATGTTCGTGGATGATGGCAAGAACAAGGCTATGACCATCTTTGTGTTGGAGCTGAGGAGTAGAAGAGTAGGTCATGGAATTTGTGTAAATCGAGGAATTGGAAATTTGGGATCTTTGAAGGGGTATCAATATATTGATGAAGTAAAGAAAGATTGTAAGCCAGGCAATGAACTTGTGAGAAAGAAAGGTGGGTGTTTAAGGGGTCAGCATATAATAGCAATGAGAATCTGAGCTGGGAGGTAATGGCATGCTAAGATTACTCAGCAGGTGGGACAAGAAGATCTACAGGATCCTCTTTCCAATGACCTAAGGGAGATTAGTGACAGATCTGTGACCACACAGAGAGTGTATTCATTTGCCTCTTTCATGTTATGAGTGCTCAGTAGAAGAAAAGGACCTTTCTGAAATAGGATTGAGTGTCTAAAACCAAGAACCAATATTATATACATTGAATACAATGAAGAAATGCCGGTGATGTTTCCATAATATCAGAAATAAAGCAAAGATGACCAAATCTGGTCCCCCAAAAAGATAGGAGCAATCACTTCCCCCTTCTTTGCAGAGGTGGTGAATGATCAATATGGAAGCCTACATATAATGTCAAACTTTTTCAATGTGTTAGTTTGTTTTGCTAAACTTTTTTCCTTTTTTTTTATTCCTCGTTATGTGCAATTGCTCTCTGGAGAAGGAAGTTGAAAAGGGTAGGCATTTGGAGGAAAGACAAATGGGAAAATATATAAAAACCAAAGGGATGAATACAATTTTATTTTAAACATTTATAGCCAAAAAGAAGAGCTTGAATTTTAGCCTAGAAACACTGAAGGCTCCAAGTCTGGTGCTGTCTACCATGCCTTACTCATTAAGAAGGGTAACAAGTAAGAAATAGCCTCTGAATTTTTCAATCAACAGTTGTAGGTGACTTTGGAGGGAGCACTTTCCATTTAGTGGTGGGGAGATGAAAGCCAGATTGCAGGAGGTTGAGGTTATGGAGGGCCTAAATGGTGAAGAAGTGGAGGCAGTGAATACTGACAAACTTTTCCACATAATTAACAGTGAATGAAGAGGCTTTCTTTGGGGATGAGGGAGACCTGTGAATGTTTGTGGGCATTAAAGAAGGAGCCAGGAGAGATGGAGATATTGAATATGAGTATTATTGGTATGTGAAGAAGAAAAGGGGATTTCATCCATGGAGCAAGGTCCCTGGGGAGTTGCAAGGGAATAAGACCAAGGGCCAAAGGGAGTAGGTTGGCTGTTAGCAAGCCACCTAATGTTTTTAGATTAGAACAAAGGTGAGGAGAAAGAAGAATGCTGAATTTTTTTCAACTCCATTCTCCTTTTACCTGACCCTGATGGCCTTAGGACATATGACCAGCTCAAGACATTGGCACAGAACAACTCTTTCTTTAGAAGAAGCCAAATTTAATTCCTGGTTAGCAGAAATAAGTTAAAACAAGTTAAAATAAGACAACCTACACTGTTAACAACACTAATCTACAAATCACTGAGAAGCTGATTCCTCTCCTGATAATGGAATTTATTTTAATTGCTTCTTGTATTACAGAGATAACACTCAATACCACTTGATCAGAAGGTGCATTTCCCACTACTTACATTATAGTTCAGGGAGATTCCAACTGGGAGTCACTGGGAGAGGGAATGGGGTGGTTTGTGCTTTTTACACACCAGCAGAGGACACCCTAGAGCTCCATTCTCTATTGGCTACCTGATCACTTAAACAAGACATGTGCGGGCCTGTTTTTCACAATCACTACTTCCAATTCCTGATTTCTGTCTCCAGAAAGAGAGGAAGGTTAGGTGGGGCTCTAAGTTAATCATTAAAGTTTCCCTAGGTGGCCAGGAAGTGCGAAGCAATCAATGAAATGATTCGGAATGCTCAGCAATCAGTTAATGAGTATTGAGAGTTCCAAATAACCTAACGGAGAAGATAGAAGAAGGTATTCATCTCTGTGTTCAGGTTGGAAAGGCATTCAGCCTCCACTTGGAGACTTCAAGAAAACTTCTAAGAACTTTCAGAATTTGGGAACCCTCAGTATCCAATTCGGGTCTTTTGATCTCTCATGTAAAGGCTATGAAGGGGAAAGGGCAGAGGAACAAAACTAAAACCAAAGGGTGAGGTCAATGTCTCCCCTACCTAATCGCATTCTTGGCCATATTCCTGCCTTCATTATGAATATCTGGTCAGGCTTAGTGGCACATACCCGTAATCTCAGCTACAGAGTTGACTAAGGCTGGTGGATTGTTTGAACTTGGGACAGCGAAGGGCAGATCAACTTTCCACACTAAGTCTAGCACTGGGTCACCTAGGGAGGAGCAACCTCTCCCAGACTGGAAAGAGAGCAAGCAAGAACTGTGGCAATTAGCACTGGGTTTGGCCCTGGAGATGGCTGCTGTACTTCCACCCTGAGGGAGACTTGGATTCAAACAGACGACAGATAGATAATAGATGAAGACATAGAGATATGTAGGTCCATATCTATTTACATATATCATCTATATTTATATCTCTGTCTCAGCGATCATCCATATCTATCCCTATGTCTTTCTCTCCATTGACACAGACATCCATTTGGCCAAGAAGATGTGGTTCATAAAGTCAAGGATGCCTAATGTCTTGCTATAGTCTGTGCTAAATGAATCTCTATTCTACTGGCAGCTAAACCTTATAGAATCAAAGGACCAGAGTTTCAGAGCTGGTCTGACCTCCCCATTTTACAAGGGAAGAAACGAAGGCCCACAGAGGTGGAAGTGATTATAGCTAGTAAGCAGCCGAGCTGGGATTCAAATCCAGGTTTCCTCTGCATGACTCACACCGCCCCCAATATTGTAAATAATACAAATAACCCTAATTATTAGAACAAGGCTACTAGGATAAGAACTGTGTCCCTCAGGAACTCAATGGACTTGGGGAAGTCCCAGCGAATATCACCTACATGAACTCACTTGACTCCAGAAAACTTGTGGGGACTTTTAAAGTTCAATAATCTCTTTTAGCTCCCACCTAGTTCACATCTGGGAACCTTTAAAGTAAACTCAGGCCCAGGTAGTTTGTTATTCATCATTCTAACTGATATGGGCAAAAGTAACAAAAGGAGCAGTAAAACACGCCATCAAAACAGAAAAAACAGATTGCAAAGCCACTATGACACTCGTGCCTAAATGGGTCATCCTTCTTCCTGGGTGGTTTGGGAAGTGAGATCCTAGAAATTCAGTGCCCCTGGAGGGAACACAGTTTTAAAAGCCTTTTGAAACTGAATTGAAAGGCAAAAACTTCAGTCAAATAGGGTTTCTGTCTCTGCTGCCATTCTCTGCATCCAAACCACAGTTTCAATGGCTTATTTCCTTGCTCTTTGAAGCCTCATGGACAGTCAGGCACCTCTGGGGTACATGAGCACTGCCCAATGGCCTTTAGTGCCACAAGAACATGAAACCCAGCAGAAATCCCTTTTCCTTCCAACATTTGGACAAGTCTCTGCCCTCAATCCTGAGCACAATTTAAGGTCATGTTGCCTCCATGGTATATGGTATATGTGAAGCATAGTAACCATCAGAACCCAAATGCAAAATTCTGCTTCCAGAGCAAATTAACCTGAATGGGGGGATGATGATGATGATGATGGTGATGGTGATGATGATGGTGATGATGATGATGGTGATGATGATGGTGATGATGATGATGGTGATGATGATGGTGATGATGGTGATGATGATGATGATGGTGATGGTGATGATGATGGTGATGTGTCTCTTATGGCTGCTTTTGTGCATCATTGAGGCAGATTGTAGAAAGAGGTTGTAGGAGTTGAGGCTCAGAAAACAGAAGGTCAATGCATTCAGACAGATAGGGTTCAGAAGAATATGAGTTGGATCCAGAACAGAACCAGGAAAACAGTGTATATAACAACATTGTAAAGACCATCAATTTCGAAAGACTTAAAAAAAATTCCAATAAATGCAATAACTCACCATGATTCCGGAGGAGCCATGATAAAACCTACCAACCCCTTGACAGAGAGTGTATGTCCTCAGAAAATGGACTGAGACATGTGTGTATTTGTGTATGTACAGGTGCAACCAAGGTGAGAATTATCTGTAGCAGCTAGTTTTTCTTCTGTCTTTTTGTTTCCTGGTGGTGAGGGTGAGGAGGAAGGGAGAGAAAATAGATGTCTGTTCATTTAAAAAACTTTTTTTTTTAAATAGAGTGATCCAAGGGATCTGATGTCTTCAGGAGAAAGTTCAGATTCAGTTAGCATAAGCAGATAGAAGGAATCTGGGAGGAAGATTATCTAGGATGATATGTAACACCAGCTTCGATAGCTTCTTCCAAAAAGAATGCAGCAACTGTTATTGTATGTTTAAGAGCCAATGGAATCTTACAGTGATAGTTTAACCCATCATTCTATGAGGAATTTGTGAGAAGATTGAAAATTTAATTATCATTCAGGAGAAGCTATTAATGTGATGGCTAAAGAAAGGAATAAGCAAAAGGACTAAGAAAACTTATTTCCTGACAGGACTGGGTTTAATGCTTTTCTTTCAAGGAAATATGAAGAAAATTCTTGAGAAGAGATCTCATTTGGTACCCTGAGAGAAATGAATGGTGGGGCTGTGTTTCCAGAATTGAGAAGTCAGTGACTGTAGTGATGCTTAAAGGTGACTTCAGCTGTGGTCTTTTTCATAAATGATTATATTATAAATAATTATTTATGGTTTTGTTTCATTTTTGTTACACTATTAATAAAAAATTTAGTCAACAGCCTTGTGCTTATTTAAATTTAGGGAGGCACAGAGATGGGGAGAAAGTTTTTAGATTTTATGGGGTTAAAAGCCATGGTTTAATTGATCAGAGAAATGTTGCAAATTGTCATTAATAGCAGAATATACACTTTGACTTGAATCTGAGATAAGAATAAATAAGGAAAATACCTTGGAATTCATTCAGCACAACTCCCTCATTTTGCATGTGAGGAAACAGGCTCAGAGAGGTAAACTAAGCTGGAGGTTACTTTAGGGCTGTCACCATAGAGAATCAAACCACCAAATGAGGGTGTAGATTATTTTCTCCTGGCCAAAGTAGAACTATCTAATCTCTAGAAGCTGCCTAACTCCATTATAGATGAGAGATGCCAAGATGCGCGGGCAAGATGGGATCTGTAGATGCTCCAGAGAGAGGAACACGCTCTCACCACTCAAGCCCCCCAAGGGGAGGTTTGGCTGGAGAGGACCTGCATCAGACAGCAGAGGTGGACAGCAACTTCGGAGTGGTGAAGGCACATATCCCCACCCTCCTTCCAATGCAATGGGCTGCCAAAGAAGGAAGCAGACTGTGTCTTTGACACGTCCTCTGGTTCCAAATGTCCAAAGCCAGGAGGCCTAGGCAAGGATTATGTCTTCTTGTCACAAAGACAGCCCCTGGCTTCTCTTGCACTTGGGATTCAGGGGTTGGGGTGGAATAAACAATGCCTTTGCATTTCTAGGCAAGATACGTGTCCAAGGAGGAGACAAGTGCTCAGGGCGTGTGGAGGTCTGGCATGAAGGCTCCTGGGGCACAGTGTGTGATGACTCTTGGGATCTGGCTGATGCTGAGGTGGCCTGTCAACAACTGGGCTGTGGCTCAGCCTTGGGTGCCCCAGGGGAGGCTGCATTTGGCCGAGGAATTGGGCCCATCTGGCTGAATAATATTCATTGCAAAGGGAATGAATCCTCTCTTTTGGACTGTACTGCTGATCCCTGGGGGCAGACAGACTGTGGGCACAAAGAAGATGCTGGGGTGAGGTGCTCAGGTAAGGGTCTGAGAGCCTGGGCTGGGACAGGAATCTAGCCACTGGGGGCATCATGTCATGATGGCTTGGGGTATTGGGGAGAGAAGCAGGTGGAAGGAATGAAAGGCATCAGTTACTACTGCCAAAGTCTCTGATCATCTTCAGACATTTTGACTTGGACCCTATCTCTTCATACTGACCAGTCCTGATGGAGGGAGAGGAGGAGACTGATATGGGCAGAAAGGGGGACTTTGCGAGGTGACAGTGGGAATGAATCAGGCAGGATGTGGCCCAGAATCTTGTTTCCTGCCCCCAGAATACAACTGTCTTCCTCCTTTCTCCTGCAGGTGCTCCCATAACTACAGAAGCTCAGGAGTCCTCAGGTACAACTCTACTCATGAAGTCACTATGGCGGAGTTAACAGGAGGGAGAAGGCAGCTCAGTGAAGAGAAAGCCGGGCCTGCCTGTGTGACTCCCCATACACACCCTCCCATCTTCTGAGACTCTTTCACTGTCCTGGACCAATCTCTGATAAATCCCACCCAGTTATTAGGGATGCACACCCATCTGGAAATGGCCCAAGGACCTGCTCCTCACTGTCTGAACACCTTCAGCCCTTCTGATGACATCTCTATTCTCTACTGCTAGGCTACTGGTGCTTTTCCTGAAATAGCCACATTCCCAATCCCTCACCTGTGCTTAAATGTTATTGAAGGACCCAATACTTTGGAGAGATATGGAATTTAGGTTCCAGTAGTTCACAGCTATAAAATAATGAACCAATGTCTTTATCTGGATGTACTGACTAGCCTTTAGCTCACTGGATATAAGAGGATCAGGGATGGAAACCAAGTGTTGTGTATCTTTTTCATAGGTTACAAAGCCTTCAAGCTGTTCTGGATCCTTGGGGTCAGCCTGATAATACTGTTCCTGCTTGTTCTCTTCCTGTGGCCCAAAGCTAGAAGATGGACCTACCAAGTTAGAGGTATGAACCCCATTAGACTGTGGCTTCTCTAAGATAGGACATTCATCTTCAGATGATCAGGGCCTGAGTGTAGGGCCTTAGTCTTGGGGTGAGAGTTTGCAGTGTGGTGAAACCCACCAGGACAGAGTGAATCGACCTCTTTAGGGAATCCCTATGCCAAAACTAAAGGAAGGGCACCTGATGGAGCCAACCTATCAGCTCGGTTGTTTCAGTATACATGATTGGCAGGGTTCAGCATGAATACATGACCTATTGACATCTCCTGAGTGTCCTAAGATAAGCTAATGAAGGACAGGTGGTCAAAGGAGAGCTGACATACAAGAGGAGGACACAGGACCCAACTGGAACTCTTGTTGTAAACAAATGTGGAATTCTAAGGAAAGGAAGCTGGGGAGTAGATAGTCCATGGGGAAGATGAAGAGATGTCCAGAGAGCTGTGAATACACATCAAGATGGGAGAAAGGGAGTCTCTAGGGGCATTGATCCTGCTGGGGAAGCAGTGATAAGGAGGGCAGGAGTTTGGATGTCAAGAGAGAGACCCCTCAGCCTGAGAACTGTCCCTTCTCATGCTTTTCTTCTTCTTCAGGGAATCTTCTTCAGGAAGCTGTTTACAAGAAGATGGATGTTCACCAGAAGGAGGATGAAGACCTACATCTATTCAGCAACCCAGGTCTGTGGGGTTCAGGGGTCTTTTGCTCAGTTGAAGGGGGCTCCCATGACGAGATTGGCCTCTAAATGCCCAATAGAGAATAGACCATCCCCACAGGAAGATGTGAATCCTTAAAAAGACATGCTTGAAATGACTCAGACCCAAGAAGGGCCATCCTGGGGTTGGCCCACAGTCCATCTGGCCCCATATTCTGGCTCTGATAAAGCTCCAAAGCTCGCGTAGGAAGTCATAGAAATAAACTGTCTTTTCTCCTTCTAGTAACTGCTCTTTATGGGATCGTGGTTTCATAGATTTGAGTTTAAAAGGATCTTACAGGCCTTCAGTTCCAATGCCTGACTTTTACAAATGAGAACACTGAGGCACAGACAGGTTATGTGACTCACCCACAGTGATGCAGCATATAGGCATCTCCATGCACAGGGTCTTGTCCCCTGTGCTGTACTGGAACACTCAGATAGCACTTTAAGGCTCCCAAAGTCCTTCACAGGCAATAACTCCTTCACATGTCACACAACAGTATCTGCAAAGCACTTTGCCCATCTTAAAGTGTTAGAGAAATGTCGATTATCTCCTCCCTTCTTAACCTGTCCCCAGCTCCTGCTGGCTCCTGCTCCTTTACTCTTGGCTGAGAAGTTTGCCTTATAAAAATCCTTGAAATCATTCAAGAATATCTCCCACTCTCTTTCCCCTCTTATATCAAGGAAAAGAGGCAAGTTCCTCTGCATGGACCTTGAAGGAAGGCAAAATTACAAATTCTCACTCTATGTTTTTCATATTTCTTCTTTTGGACAATAGTGTAATTTTTTATTTAATATTTTGTTTTCCCCTAGTTATATGCAAAAACAATTTTTAACATTTGTTTTCTAAAATTTTTCAGTTTCATATTTTCTCCTTCCCCATCTCATTGAGAAGACAAGCAATCTGATACAGGTCATACATGTGTAGTCAAGCAAAACATGTTTCCATGTTAGACATGTTGTAAAGGAAAACACAGACAAAAAGCACCAAGAAAAATAAAGGAAGTGAAGAAAAGGTCTGCTTTGATCTGCATTCAGACTCATCAGATTTGCCTCTGAGGTGGAGAGCATGTTTCCTCACAAGTCCTTCAGAATGGTCTTGGATCACTGTATTGCTGAGAACAGCTAAGCCATTCCCACTGATCATCATGAAGTTGTTCTGCTGTTTCTGTTAACTTTGCATCAGTTCACTGATGCATACATCAGTCTTCTGAGAATATCCTGCTCATATGTTCTTACGGCACAATAGCATTCCATCACAATTACATACAACTTGTTCAGCCATTCCCCAACTGATAGCCATCCCTTCAATTTCCAATTCTTTGCCACCACTAAAAAAACAAAACATAAATATTGTTGTACAGATCGGTCCTTTTCTTTTTCTTATCTCTTTGGGATACAGACCTAGTAATGGCAAATGGTATTGCTGGATCAGCAGGTATGCAGTTTTATAGCCCTCTGGGCATTTTCTGGTCTATTTCTTGACTTTTAACTCTCTGCTGACGTGAGGTTCTGCTTCTGAGTGGAGTGGACACTGCTCCAGGCTTCAGGTTGCAGCTGTTTTCAGAGATAATTATCGGGACCTATATGTTTTCGGTTCTTCTAAAGTGGTATGATGAAGGGAGAGGTATGTTTACCTCTCTCCTGGCTTGTGCTCTTGTCTTTGAGTGACCACAAGCACTCTTCTGCTCTGGAACTGAGACCATGGTCCCAGTTCCCTTGTGGTCACAAGCTCTGGTGTGCCAGAACTTGCCCTGGAACTGAGACCCAGATTCAAATATGAGCAATGCAACAGAATCCTGCCCCAGTGCTAACAAAGGGACCCGTGTCATCTCCTTCCGACCAGCTGTCTGCCCCTCTTATGATCTATAGGCTGAGAGGTCTGGAAACCACCCCTACCACTAGCAGTCCACGTACCCCAAAGGCCTCCTGTAGGTCTGCTGGGTATGGCTTGTGCTGGACACACTGGTGCAACGGACCTTCCCTGACAAACTAGTCCGGAAAGTTGTTTCACCTCATCCTTTTGTGTGTTCTGCCACTCCAGAATGTGTTTGGAGGCCTTATTTAATATCGTTTAGAGGAGTATGGGGAAGGGCTCAGGTGAATCCCACCTTTTCTTCACCATCTTGGTTCTACCCTCCTGTTTTTCATACTTCTTATGAAAATTGGAAAGAGTTGAATTTTGAGCTAAAGAATATTTAAATTTTCCAAACTAATAGCATAGACATCCCTGTACCCATGACATCTAAGGAGAGAAGTCCTTCTCGAATTACGCAGCAAGCAAAGCTTGTGGGGAGCCCCTCACGGTGCTTTTTCTCTCAGCCTCCCCTCCAAGTGGGCAATTATTTTCTTCTTTCTTCACCTACCAGCACACCAGGGACATCAGACTGACCTCATGATCCCCAGGCATCCTGCCTACTGTTTACAGTCTGTAATTTGGCCTTCCTGAGCAGGGCTGCATGGTCAGGAATTGACCTGAGTAGCCCTGAGGCTACTCTGAGGAGACTGGGCCAGCTAGTGCAAGATAAGATGCGAGTGGGGGGAATGAAGATGTCATTTTTGGTATGGATCTTTGGGGAATCCATCTAAAGGAGCCACTGATGGTGAAGCTGCCAAGCATCTTTCCAGGCCTTTGGAAAAACTTTTGATTAGGGACACATCTCTGTAATCTGACTCCAACCTCTCCCAGTCCCACACTGAGCCTCCCTGTATCCACCTTGGATTGGATTGGATGAGGATTGGAGCCTCATCAGAATCTATAATAGGAGACTTTTCCCTAGTTGTTCAAACACTTATTCACTCTACAGGCAGGGAAGGCGTTTCATCATTCTCATTAAACATTTTACTCTTTTTAGAGGCTCCTAATGGCTTAAGTGGTGCCCCAAAATCTGGTTCTGAAGCTGCTGAAGAAGTCTCTGAGCCTGAACGATTTCATATTTCCTGGATTAACAAAAGAGATGCCTTCGCATCCGCAGAAGAGAGGAACAGAAACAGAAATTCTACAAGTGAGTGGGCAGCAATTGTGCATGTTCTGTGTGTAGCTTTAGGAGTCAGTCTAAAGCCACATGATGCCTGTGATCAGGAGAAAGCATGGGAGGTAAGAGAGCAGCCTGAGATTTTATGCCTGGGCATTGGGAAGCCCATGTCAGGGCTGAGTCTGGCATGGAGATACTAGATAAAAGTACTTAATGTCCAGACTATTTCCCTAGGCTTTCAGGTCCATGTCTTTGGAGAAATAGTCAGTCATACTTCTCCTTTTCTAGCACTCCCCAGAACTGCTAGGGAAGCACAGATAGAGTTGGAAAACACAAGGTTTTGTCATTTCCTATGTATATTTAAAATGAAAACACTGGTGTGATAATGGAGCCTGCAGCTCCACAATTTAAGTTACCCAAGATCTACAACACAGGCTATCGACTATTCAGGTGTTCATTATGTTTATTTCTTCTTTGGAAATATGTTTACTCCTTTTACCTTAAATTTAGGAAGGAGTTCTTTATTTCTTCAGTTCTTATTTCCTCAACTTGTCAGTTCATTGTTGTAAGGAACTCCTGGTAAGGAAGTGTCCTCTATCAGGGCAACTGGCCCCTGTTCTGCAATTTAGAGTGCTGCCTCAGACACCACAAGCTTAAATAACTTGTCCATAGCCACGTGGTCACTATGTGCTAGAGGTAGGACTGGAACCTACTCTAAGCATAATGCCATTAAATTAGGGTTAGGGCCAGACTTAGAATGAACTATTTGTGTCCATTGGAACCTAAGATTCTTGAGAACAGGGACTGTTTATTATTTTTGTATTTGTATCCCCAGTGCCTGGTACATCAATATTTGCTCACTCAGCATACTTTCTGTATGTCTTGGATATCTAAATTTTATAGGGATATTTATGTGAAAATTTGTTCCTAATGACAGTTTTTCTTTTTATTATAATTGCATTGGTTTCGTTCATGCAAGAGATTTTAAATTTTTATTTGAAGTTTATACATTTTGTCTTTTGTGACCTTTATTCCCTGCATTAAAAAAAAAATCTCTCCCTAAAACCACAGTTGGCAACTATGGTTCCTCTTTCATCCCTGTCTATTTTTGTTGTGGTTGTTGAGTTATGGTATGACATTTACATTTGGAGCCTATATATTTCATGAGGTGGCGTTACGCTGTGCAGTGAATAGAGCTCCAGGACTTATCTTCCCGTGTTTAAATTCAGCCTCAGATGCTTATTAGCTGTGTGACTCTGGGCAAGTCACTTAAGCCTTTTTGCCTCAGTTTCCTCATCTGTACAATGAACTGGAGAAGGAAACTGCAAGCCGGTCAAGTATCATTGCTAAGAGAACCCCACATGGGGTCACAAAGAATTGGACATGACTGAAATGACTGAACGACAACAACATAGTTTATAAACTCCAATAATAGGAACTATTACCTCCAGGATCAAATATGAAGTCCTTTGTCATTTAAAGCTCTTGGTGACTTGGGTCCTTTCGGTCTTTCTAATCTTCTTACACTTTACACTTGACTTAAAGGGCTTTGCAAATTTTAAAATGCTATAGAAAACCTAGCTATTGTTATTATTACTTTTGATGATAATATTTATAATGATGATGATGATGAAAACTCTCCATATGCATAAGGGGCCCTAGAGTCCTAACCCTTTTCTAACCCTAACATCCTAATCTGAATAGAGAAAATGGTAATATATTTTCCTTGTTCTTTTTAGGTCAACATCTACAATCCCTTGAAAGAGACACCACCTTTTGAGTAGAAGTCAGAAAAAGTGTCCATTGGATAAACACCCTTGTGCTGTGGAACTCAGCTTCTCTGTGCAGGACTGCAATAACAGCTGGGGTTAGAGGGGAGTGGTGACTAGGGTGCATTGTTGTCATGCCCTTCCTTGGGAGGGAAATAAAGAGATGACATTGTTTGAGATCCACATTGCCCTGTTCTTCTCCAAGACTCTTTGATGGCTTCGATCTGCTTTATTCCCAGGAGAGCTGAATCTAATCAAGGACAATTTTTTCTATTTCTGGTTTGCTCCTAGTTCCTTTTTTAATTGTCCAAAATGACAAAGTTTGATTCTATGCTCAAGACCCTTTGCAGGGAAGGCAAGATAACCTCCTAGTCTGTATTATTGTGTGGCAGGAATTACAATGAAGACATTCAGTGAATCAAGTCATATTCCAGGGAAAACATGGCTTTGGAGGAAGAAAGCAAGATTTTTTTTCATGGGACAAAAAAGAGTTTTTTGGGAAAGGACAATGTGAAATGCAACAGTGTCCTGACATTTATGAAACAATTCCCCTTCCCCCCTGATTTGGGACCCTGAACATGCTTGTGATATCTCTATCACATATATATTGTTGGACTGATTCTCATTACTTCATGGCACCAGTTCTTATAGTCATTCCATCTCTCATTCATTGATATTAGTCATTTCTAATAGCACTATCAATGTTCATTCATATTTCATGTTTTGCCATTCCCCAGGCAATGGGCATTTGCTTTTATTTCCAGTTTTCACTAATCTCAAAAAATGTTATTGATAAGTTAGTCAACAAGCATTTCTAATGAATTTACTATACACCAGATACTGCTAAGTGCTGGAGATACAAGAAAAGACAAAAACAGTCCCTGGCCTCAAGGAGCTCACAGTCTAATGGGGGAGACAATATGTAAATAGCTACATACAAGTAATATACATAGGTGTAGCAGCAAGCACCCCAGCGTGCCCAGGGTGGCTGCCAACACAGGTTCTTAGATCTGCTTTTCTAAAGGAAAGCAACTCAAAATGGGTTGACAATCTTGCTTTAATCAATCAAACATGTATCGTTTACCTAGTTCAGGGGAAAAAGGTCAGCACCCCGAACTTCAGAATATACAGAGATAACAAGACAGAGAAACAGATGAAGCAGACAGCCTTCCAAACTGTCTGACCATTACATCCATACCAAATCACAGTTACCAGAGAAAGAAGCATCAACATCTGGGTTTTCAAAGCCGAGGAGGGGGGGGGTCTCCATGGCTGCCCAGAGTCTCATCTGGTCAAATCACACAACACTTCTCAAAGTGAGCCCCAAAGCAAAGCAAAGTCAGGGCTTCCATAGCCTTCTCCTGGCTCAGAGAATGTAACAACCCTCTTGACCCACTGCCCAATCACAAAGCACCAAGGTGTGGGCATTCCTGAAAAATAAGCCTCCCACCACAGGCTCCAGGTGCACTTAACCTAGGGGCAGGGAAGATCTTAAAAGTTTACATTCCTATAACATTGGGCCCCAAGATCTTACATGCCCATAACATAGATAATTTACATTTGAATTAGCACTAAACATCTCTTAGGTCACATTTTCAAGATACATAACTAAAGTTACCAAAGTGGCCACAGGGCCTTAAACAAACACAAAGTACATTGCATTATCATCACTTCAATTCAAAACAAGTGTCCAAATAAAGTTCTCTTGGTATGAAGGAGGTGCTCTTCCCCTCACACTGCTCCATTCCCTGCTCCCAAGTTCTGAGGGGCAGCAGAGCAACAAAACCAATAGGGTGGGGTCCTCGGGGGTCCATGGCCCTTCACCCCATCCACCACAGACACAAGTCCATCTTCCCCCTGGGTCCCAAACTGTGGGATGTAGCAAGGAAACACATTCAATGCCCCTTCTTTGCCACACAGTCCTTATCTTGTCCTGTGGCTGAATTCTGAACTCCTGGGTTCCTTCTCCTCCCACAGGCTGCAGCCGCTCCTGGCTTCTGCCTCAGTCCCAATGCAGGCAGCTCACCATTCCTGCTCTCAGCTCAGTGAAGTCTGCATGCAGGCCATTCTTCTCTCCTGTTCCATGGCTCCACAGAGTCACAGCTACCACAACTGGGAAATAAACAACTATCCCAGCCCCCATACTTTTCTTTTACTCTTCAGACCCCATCCTCATCACCATTTGTAGCAGCAAGCACCGCAGCGTCCCCAGGGTGGCTGCCAACACAGGTTCTTAGATCTGCTTTTCTAAAGGAAAGCAACCCAAAATGGGTTGACAATTTTGCTTTAATCAATCAAACACATATCGTTTAGGGGGAAAAGGTCAGCACCCCGAACTTCAGAGTATACAGAGATTAAAAGACAGAGAAACAGATAAAGCAGACAGGCTTCCAAACTGTCTGACCATTATATCCATACCAAATCACAGTTACCAGAGAAAGAAGCATCAACAACTGGGTTTTCAAAACCGGGGGGGCTCTCCATGGCTGCCCAGAGTCTCATCTGGTCAAATCACACAACACTTCTCAAAGTGAGCCCCAAAGCAAAGCAAAGTCAGGGCTTCTATAGCCTTCTCCTGGCTCAGAGAATGTAACAATCCTCTTGACCCACTGCCCAATCACAAAGCACCAAGGTGTGGGCATTCCTGAAAAATAAGCCTCCCACCACAGGCTCCAGGTGCACTTAACCTAGGGGCAGGGAAGATCTTAAAAATTTACATTCCTATAACAACTGGACACATTGGGGATGACCTTAGGGAGGAAGCATTAGCATTAAGGGGATTGGGAGTGGCTGCTTTCAAAAGGCAGGCATTTAGCTGAGACCAGAAGTTGCCAGGGAATCCAGGACATAAATATAAGGAAAGAGAGAAAGTCCGAGGCATGGAGAATGGTCAGTGAAAATGCATGGTCAGGAGACAGTGTCTTGTGCAATGAACAGCAAGGGGGTCAGTTCCATGTACTGAACTGCAGAATGCCTGGGGGGGGGGCATAAGTGGTGAAAAAAGTGGGAAAGTAGGAAGGGGACAGGCTCTGAAGGACTTTAAAAGCCAAACAAAGAATCATATAGATTTTCTCCCTTTGTTTTCTTCCTCCTTTTGACATGGGCCCAGAAATAATTAAATCAAAGGATATGAACAATTCCTTCACTCTTCCTGCATAGTTACATATATACATATACATATACATACATACATACATACATACATATATATATATATACATATATATATACATATATATATATATATATGTATATATATATATATATATATATATACACACACACACACTTTTTTCCCCCCCCAGGAAGACTGGACCAGTTCTCAACTTCACTGAAGGGATACTGGTCTGGCTTTCTTCCCCTAAATCCTCCAATATCTACTAGTTCCATCTTTGCAGATTGTCAGAGCTATTTAACTTGCATTCCCCTCATCACTGATCTTCCAGCTTTTCCTGTCTGGCCTCAGTTGAATGCAGCACTTGAGGACAAAGATGCTGACTAATAACCTGGCACCGGAAGCCACGATGGAGAAAATCTCCACGAGCACCACTGCCTCCCCCTTGGCACCCTAACTAGGTGAGGAAGGAAGAGTCCAGACTCCCAGGTATGGGGCAGAACTCCAGCACACTGGGCGAGAAATGTGGCTTCCTTGAAGATGTCAGGAAGAAAAGCCTGAGAAGAAAAAGCCACTAGGAAGCTCCCCTGGGCCAGGACCCCATGCAGCCCAGGACAAAGTGGAAAGCAATGACGGAGCCCTCACTATACACAATGATGTGGTGGGGTTCAGAATGAGCTTCTGTTTCTGGAAATGGAGGAAAGGTCACCAAAGAGGTGCCACAGAGAATCACTTGGATCACAAAATGAAAAAGAATGACAGAAATGGACACTTTAGAACCCATCCACCTCCTGATCCTGCTACCTAGTCTTGTGGCCCTAAAGACCAGAACCACAGGGATGGTCTTAACCAAACTGGAAGAAATAGCCACAGTGAAAACAACTCCAAATATGGTTGGTTGAAGGATGCAGTTTGCTGAGGGTGGATAATCCATGAAGATCAAAGAGGAGAGGGAACAGAAAGTAAGGGGGATGAGGAGGGTGTAGCTGAGAGTTCTGACTATTGGCTTTGACTGTAGGACTATCTCGATTCTTCACAAAGGCTATGAGAACTAGGGTTGTGAATAGTGAAAAGAAAAAAGATGTTTAGGTCAGAGTGAACCCCACAATGCCTTCAGAGTGAAGGAAGGATCATTACTCTGGGGAAGCAGTGATCTCTTTCTTTATCAGGATAACATCACATGGGCACATCACCTGGTCATACATACCTGCAGAGAACAAACAAGTTTTCAGAATTTTCATGTCCAAGAAATTCTCCCTATATCCAAATTGTGAGATGTCCAATAAGAAGAACATCCTTATCCTGCCATGTTGATGCACAAGACCAGCAATATACAATTATGTAAGTAAGGAAGTCAGGGGAACAAGTTCAGACTTAATTTATCCAAACCCCACTCGACTTTGTAGATTTAGAGCATTTTTACTCTACAAATATTTTTTACAACTAGTGTCTCTGATAACCTCATTTCTAAAATATATAGAGAACTAAGTCAAATTTATAAGAATACAAGTCATTCCCCAATTGGGGAAATGGTCAAAGGATATGAACAGGCAGTTTTCAGAGGAAGGAATTAAAACTATCTATAGACATATGAAAAAATGCGCTAAATCACTATTGATTAGAGTGATGCCAATCAAAACAACTCTGAGGTACCACATCACACCTATCAGATTGGCTAACCTGACAAAACAAGAAAATGGTAAATGTTGGAGAAGATGTGGGAAAGTTGGAATATTAATTCATTGTTGGTGGAACTGTAAGCTGATGCAACCATTCTGGAGAGCAATTTGGAACTATGCCAAAATGTGCATACCCTTTGATTCAGCAACACCACTTCTAGGTCTTCATCTCAAAGATATCATAAAAATGGGAAAAGGACCCACATGTACTAAAATATTTATAGCAGTTGTTTTCGGTTTTTGTTTTTTTGTGGTGGCCAAGAACTGGAAATTAAGGGGATGCCCATCTATTTGGGAATAGCTGAACAAGTGGTGGTATATGAATGTAATGGAATACTACTGTGCTATTAAGAAATGATGAATAGGTGGACTTTAGAAGAACCTGAAAACACTTGTATGAACTGATGCTGAGTGAAGTGAGCAGAACCAGGAGAATATCGTAAACAGTGACAGCCACAGTGTGTGATGACTGACTTTGATAGAGTTAGCCCTTCCCAGCAATGCAAGGACCTAAAATAATTCCAAAGCACTCAGGATAGAAAATGCCATCCACATCCAGAGAAAGAACTATGGAGTCTGAATGCAGAGCAAACAGACTATTTTCTTTTTTGTTGTTGTTGTTTTATTTTGTTTATTTTCTTTTTCAAGGTTCTTCCCATTTGTTCTAATTCTTCTATACAACATGATTAACGTAAAATATGTTTCATAGGAATACACATGTAAAGCCTGTATCAGATTGCATGCTGTCTTGGGGAGGAAGGGAGAGAAAATTTAAAACTTATGGAAGTGAATGTTGAAAACTAAGAATAAATAAACAAAAAAAAGAGAATCCTTTCCTGATGCCCTTTAATTCTAGCATCTTCCCTTTATCGACTATTTCCCATGTATCCTGTTTACAATTCGCTTGTAAATAGTTGTTTACACACTGTCTCGACGCCTTTGAGAGCAGAGACAGTCTTGCCTTTCCTTGTGTCTCTGTCTGCACACTGTACTGGGCACGTAGTAGGGGAATAAAATAGAAAAAGACGAAAACTTCTCATCTAAGAAGTTCAGTTGGATTCAAACAGGAAAGGACCACTCCAAGAGTCATTACAGGAGGATAATTCTAAAAGCAGAATTTTTAGTCTTCATAACAGAAACTTGGCAGAATAGAGAAAAATTAGAATCCACAGTGGTAAGTTTCTCCAAAGGAAAAAAAAAGGAAACTGATCAGGAATATGAACACAGAGAAAGCAAAGACATCTGGAGGATGAGAAGAAAAGAAGTAATGACATTCAGAGAATATGATTTCCATAAAAGAAAAACCTATTGATCACAAAGATAGAAAGAGACAAAATAAGGACAACAGATGGTTCTTGAACACTGTAATGCAAGAAACGGGAAAGGAGCACAGAAAACCAAGTGTCAATTGAAAGAATCCATAAACCACCTCCAGAAAAAGTCCTGTGCTACAATCTCCAAGACACATGGTGGTGAAATTTAACAGTTCCAATGGCAGACATAAAAAGTTTGGCAAGTGACTAGGGAAATACCTTCAGTTATAAATGAAAAGAAATTCAAAGAGCAAGATTATTCTCTACTCACCTGAAACCTCAGAAGGGATTGGAATAATGTGTCCTGAAGAGGAAAGTAGCTGAGGATGCAATCCAGCTCCACAAACCCTGTAAGCCTAATCCCATTAACCAATGGAAAACAGACATTCAATAAGTGGCGGAGGCATGTGAAACATTTCTACAAAAAGAAAAAAACCAGATTTTTTTCTTTACAAATACTACAGGCAACAGAAACACAGGGAAGAGCTAAATACAGACATCAAGGATGACACAAGTAGTAAAATTAATTGCTCCTAGAAAAAAATGAAAAAAGACAGGAAGAGAACCTGTGAGGTTAGAAATCTACTGCACTGAGAATAACAAAGTGACAACAGGGGAATCACTGAGATTTTTCTCAAAGTACCCAAGGAGATAATGTTGAAAGGAGAAATTAAACAGGAGTGATGGTGACAATACAGCCCTGAATTATTAAGGACTAAACCACACAACATCTCACCCACCTGCAGGTCAGCCAATGCTTTCTGTGGAATTAAGCTAAAGATTGGAACACACAGTAGAAGGGAATTAGGAGGGGAAATGGGCAACTAGGTGGCACAGTAGATAGAGTGCCAGACCTACAGTCAGGAGGAAGACTCATCTCATCTTCCTGAGTTCAAATGGCAAACCAGCCAGCCAGTCTCTTTGCCAAAAACAACAACAAACCCAAATGGGGTCACAGAGAGTCAGTCGTGACAAGGGCAGTGGGTAGAAATGAATCACATAAGCATGAACACACATACACAAAACTTCTAGCACATCACAATTCTTCTATCTTCTCTATCTCCCACAGGGAAAAAAGGGGGAGGGTCAAAGACATATCCAGGCATGTTTTTAGTTGTGTCCGACACACTGGGATTTTCTTGCCAAAGAGACTGAAGTGCTTGGTCATTGCCTTCTCCAGATCATGTTATGGATAAGGAAATTCAGGCAAACAGGGGGATATGACTCGCCCACGGTCACATTTCAACTCAGGAAGATGAGTTTTCTTGATGCCAGCTCTGGTGTTCTGTTCATTGCACCACCTATGTGCCCCCAAAATAGAAACTTTCAAGTTCCAATTCCATGAAGAGCACAAAGAGTAAAGAAGGAGTAAATAAGCATAAGGAATATAATCAAAGAATAAAATTTTAGAATAGATAGAAATAAAAGCCAATTAACAAAGAGAATAAAGGATTTTTTTAAGAAAAGAACAGAAAATGAAAAAAAAGAACCCTAGCAAACAAAAGAAGTTCAAAGAAGAAAGGAAGTGAAGTTTTATTTAACTAACTGAAAGAAAAAAAAGAGCAGAATTAGATAACCAATAACAACTCTCCTGCCTGCCTGATTTCTAGCCTCTAGAGGGAAGAGAGGTGATCTCCAGAATAGAAGAGAGCCCCATTTTCCATCTTGTTGCTTTTATCTCCTGCCTGATTTCTGGCCTCCAAAGAGAAGAGGAAAGAAGGTAAGAAAGGGTAGAGGTGGGCACCTTCCATCTATCCCTGTCTCCTGCCTGATTTCCAGTGTGTCATGGGAGTAGGAAGTGGAGATGTGGGCTCTTTACCATCATATCCCATATGGCTTCTGTATAGTGAGCCTCCTGTGGGAAGAGTTTCCCTCATATCAGTCTCCTTCTGCTGGAGTGTTGGAAGAAGGTTCTATTCCATCAAATTCCAAGCTGGTCTGCTGCCACGCAGAAAGAAAGTATCATCACTCCTGCTCCAAGTTCTTGCTACCTTGCAGAACTGCCCAGGGTGCTGAAATGATTCAGTCCTTAAATCTTGTGGAATTATGATTTTTTTTATTAATCTATATGGTAAGTGTAATGAATATCCTAATAGATTAGATTTTTCAAAATTGCCTTTCAGGGGGTGGCTAGGTGGCGTAGTGAATAGAGCACTGGCCCTGGAGTCAGGAGGACCTGGGTTCGAATCTGGCCTCAGACTTTTAACACACACACCAAAAAAAAAAAAAAAAAAACTAGCTGTGTGACCTTGGGCAAGTCAGTTAACCCCAACTGCCCTCCAAAAAAGCAAAAAAACAACAACTGCCTTTCAGCTTGTGAATCAGAAGCTTACAATTCAGCTTGAAATGATCAATCAAACTTTGACAACTCTCACGATCACTGGCACCCTTGTGCCCCTGTACCTAAGTCAAGCAAATCAAAGATTGCAGAACCTGACCTGGTCACAGAACTCTGGTTCTGTGTCCTAGGGAAGGTGCTCACAACCACCAAAGACTTGACTCTATAATGGCTTTACTGTGGGAAACCACTAAACAATTGCTTGTAATCTACCTTCCCCCCTCCCTTCCCACTTATGATTTCTGTATATAATCTCTGCCTTCACTTCAGCAAGTTGGAATTCTGATTAGAATTCCTGATTTGCAAATCTGTTCCTTGTAATGAAAATAATTAATTAAATGGCCACCTGATTACCGTCACTTTGTCTCTGGCCAGATGCTTTATCCTCCTCAAATTAGAGACTGACTCAGTAAAAATCCTGTTAACAACCAAAATACTAAAGACTTTGAAAATCTCTCTAAATTTTTTTACTCAATAATTAACAAACTCTCCCCTGGTAATATCCTCCCCATATCAGTGATTCTGAACCCCTTGTAGGTCAACACCCAAAAACCCATTCCTCTTCCCCTATTTGTTCATTATTCCCATTCCCTTCAACACCTCCCCCAATCAAATGCTACTCTCCCTTTCCACTGTGCCCCTGGGATGCCTATTTTATGGGAAAGAAACTTACTTTCATCCTAGATCTTTTCCTTTTTCAATATAATCTTTCAGAAAGTCATAGAAGTCAAGAGGAAAAGGGGAGGGAGAAGAGAATTTCAGGCATGAGGCACAGCCAATGCAAAGGCACAGAGATAACAGATAGAAGGTTGTGAGGATCAGGAAGCAGGAGATTGTAGCCTACAATTCAAGCCTCAATCACAGAGCATAGGGAGGGAAGTAAAGTATAAGAAGTCCAAGTTATGAAGAATATGAAATTCTTTTGATCCTAGAAGCAACAGGAAGCCCTTGGAATTGATTTAATAAGTATGGGAATACATGTTCAGAACTATGGTTTAGGACAATTACTTTGGAAGGTAGTTGTAGGATGGACTGGAGTGGGAAGAAAATGGAGGCAGGGAGGCCAATTGGAATTTAGGAATTAAGAGTTAAAACTTAGTAGGCATCAGGTTCCCTCACTAGAGTTTAACAAGCAAAGCCTGGAGAACCATTTGGGAGATAGGTTGTTGTGGAGTATCTTCTCCAGGATTCAGTTGGACAAGGTTACTGTAGGGGCCCCTTCAACCTCAGGCATTCTGGGGTTCTGGAAAGTGACTAAATCTCTCTCCCAGTTCTTACACCTGATGATTTTTTATTACCTAAAGATAAATAGGTAAATTTTGTAGGACAAGCATAAATTCCACAGCAAGGTGCGAACTCCTGGTAGAGGTTAGGAATTGCTAGGACAGGTCATGAAACTATATCCTAGCTATGTAATCTCCTGGTCTGGGCCACATGGTCTGTCTGTTTTGCTCTTGTGTTTTTCCCACACACAAATACCTACTTTCTGTCTAGGTGGAAAAAAGACCCTGCATTAAAAGACCCTACATCCACATGTTTACATGTTGTGAAACCTAGGACATCAAGTGTGAAACCTATGTTATATGGTGTGAACCAGATCCTTAAACATTTTGTCCCACACCCTGCAGAGGGCATTATATATAATCCTCTTGCTTGGTTTCCCTCAATACAATTACTATCCCCACAGGAAGTCTCTCAATCCAAGAAATAGAAGCAAACTCTCCAGAAAGGTAAATCTGAGTAAGGAATTAAGGGAGTTTAAGGAGGCTCAGTTTACATTCTTGGACCAGGGTGTCCCAGTAAGAGCTAGATTTTGAGTTCTGAGAAGTCCTTATCAACTTCTTGCAGCCCAGAAAATCAAGAAGGTAGGGGATTCTCACAGAAACTACCAAAGGTTTCCCTAGATAATCCCTCTCAAGTTCTCTAGAACAAGAGATATGAAACTTTATATCCCAAAGGGTCTACTTTTTCAAAAGGAATGGTTGCTTTGTTGTCTTAACTAGACAGAGGATCCAAAATAGACAAGTTAAGAGATAAAGAAAGGAAGAAATATTTAGCTACTGTTAAAGTTCCCCCAGCCAAAGTCCAAATAGGATGTTACTATATCAGGAATAGAGGCTTACAAGAGATGTGGGAGGCATTTCTACTAGATGGAAGCCATTGCAATGTTTCTTCCCATTATTAACACTATAGACAGTGTTACAGGGTCAAATTCCATAAGTGTGGGTCAGGGCAGAAGCCACAGACAGGTTTCAGAATAAGTTTTCTATTTAAATATGGAAAGATCAAATGACTTAGCTGTTTGATCATGGATACCTTTTCCTAGGAAGGACATTAGGAGACAAAGACGTAGACTTGAGATTTGATCCACAAATTCAATCACAGATTAGTATTGGGCATATTACTCTGCTGCTGTTTCCCAACTATTCTGTAATAAGGAAGGAGCCAGAAGCCTAGGCATGAAAAGATGTTTGGTTTGGGATGACCTCAGAACCATAACTGACTTTGTTCTTTTCTCAATTAAGAGATATATCCCAGGTGTTACTAGGATTTGTTATCCCCCAAGGACAGGGAGCCATCTAAATCTCATTAAGGAGTAAGAAGGGTAATTTGGGGCAGAGATCAGGAGGAGCAGGTCATGAACCCTACCAAGATTTCAGAGTCTTTTGTGGAATCAAGAAAGTATCGTTAGTATTTGCTGTTTTTATATCATTTACACCTATCTTCTCTTGCAATGTTTCTTTTCAGAATTGTCTAAATTTCTGTGCAACCTTCTTTGGACCGACTTCCTTTGCAGATAGCTGCATACCAGGGCAACAAGGATACACCTGACCAGAGACTCCACATGCACCCCTGAGAAGGGTGAGAATGAATGTGGCACAAAGAGAAAGTGGAAATGGTGCGAAGAAGAGGAGGGTCAGCAAACCCCTCCTAAACAGTCTTTGGGCTCAATTTAAGTTTAATAAATATGTCAGGCAGAGGGACACCAATTGGCTATCATATGAGTTCAACTTAAGAAAACCACAGGTATGAAAAACCATTGCTTTATAGACAGAGGCTTGGTCATTACTTCCAACCCAACGAATTGGTGATGCTATGGGAACACCAGTCAGCACCACCTCTCTTGGAAAGGGCATCCATCAATCAACTGAATTGCCACATGGCTCCACTTACCATTCCTTTGACTTCCCAGACCCAAACTAGCTTCTCTAGTCATCACCCACCCCCCATATGTCATCACACTTTCAGGCTGTAAGCTCCTCTGAGAAGAGAGACTGCTACCTTTTGTATTTGTATCCCCAGGACTTAAAATGGTCTCTGGTTTTCATAAATGCTTGTCCATTCATTCACTCAGCCAGTTGGTTAGTCTTTTATTCATTATCATACTGATGAGGGATGGCTCCCAATAGGTTCAGCAGGGACTCTGATCTTATCTAAGACCAGAACCTGCGATTCAGTCTGGAAAGAATTCAGCTCAGCCTTACTTGGAGTCAGAGTTGACAAAGTTTATTATAAGCTTTACAGCGGCCAAGGATCCTTAGGGGACCTGCAAGTGAAAAGGGGCATAGGCTTTTACTTTTAAAGGGTAAGGCTGCCATTGTCAGGGCTCACCGGATGGATGTAAGGAAACCACGGCTAACTTGTGACTTCAGTACATAGACAGTTTAACTTGGAGATGAGATTTGGGCCAGACAGGAAGCAAGGACAAAGGAGTCACAAGTTGTTGCCTAGGCAGAGTGTGGATAGGGGGAAGGGACAGAGTTTGAGGCTGGGAAAGGGATTTTACAGACTGGTTTTACAAATTGCTATTACAATTTTACAATACAAATTGCAGTTACAATTGTACAAACTGGTTTTACACATTGCTGTTACAGATATAGATCCCAAGCACCCCATCAATACAACTTCCTGAGATGATCTCTCTTCTCTGGTATAAGCCCCTCTCCCTTTCATTCAATTTGGCTCCTTGAACATTTCCTCAAATATTCCATCTACACTGAACTTCCTCTGAACTCCCAGAGAACATTATCTACAGGATCCATCTGGCATTTAGCACGAGCAATGTTTAATTATTATGGTACCCACCTTCTAAACCCCACCAAAAAGGCTTAGTGCACCACATGCACTATGAGAATGTGGAGGTGTGGTCTTGGCTGATGGCAGTTTTCTTTCCAGCAGTCCCTAAGCACCAGGGAGGTTTTGGATATGACCTGGGAGTAGTAACCCCAGATTACCACTGAACTTCTCCTTGTGGAATGAGTCTGTGAGTAGAAATGTTGGTAAAGCAATTAGAAAAAAAAAAGTTATATTCCATTCTGAGCAAAAGATGGAAGTATGGAGCCATGGAGAGTAAAGACAGAAGCCACCACTAATTATAATGAATCAAGATCCAGGGCACTAAGGATGATTCAAATGCAAACTATGTCCTGGGAGAAACCTTCACTGCCTCTTCAGCTCATGCTAGGGAGAAAGACAAAAGAAAATTCCCCAACCCCTTCCCTTCCCTTTCTCATTTAAAATTTCATGCTTCCCCCTTGCATTGGGAAGTATGAACTTTTGTTCTAAATGTTTACTTTTGCTCCTTAAGCCAGCAAATGTATAAAACAACTGAAGGGCTGAAATCCAAAGGTCTGTGTTTTACTTTTGTTAGTCTATAGATTCAGTGTGTATGGGGGGGAGAGGGGGGAGGGGGGGGGGGAGGGAGGGGTAGGGGGAGGGAAAGAGGGAGAGAGGGAGAGAGGGAGAGAGAGAAGGAGAGGGGGGGAGAGAGAGAGAGGGAATGGATATGCCTTTCCTAAAAACATCTTGTGGAACTAAGGTTGGCTGAGGTCTTAGAAGTCATTCTTTGGAGTTTCATGGCAAATGGGTAGGAGGCTGGTATTAGACTGTGACAAGTTTGGCAAACAATCCAGAACCCTGACACCTAGGTATAAAACTTAAAGCTGGTAAGCAGAGTTGCTAAATATAGATGTTTTTACTTTCATATACATAAAAAATGTATGCATATTTATATTTTATATACATGCTACATATGTATGTATACATTATATCTCTGTATTTATGAATACATTTGAATAGTGAGGTTTGAAAAAAAACACGAAAGGGAAATGATTTGTTTGGAAAGGCCCTGAAAGAGAGTGAGCTAGGGAGTCTTCACTTACATGAAAGGAGAGGAAGTGAACTGCCCAATCATAGGTGCTCTGACCCCCTGCCCTAGTTCTCTTTGTCAGCTGCTTTTTGTGTATTTCCTTTTCCCCCAACTCCATCATCAGCACTATGAAGATGGGAATCCTGTTATAATCCTTGTATCTTCAGTCCCTAGCACAGTGTCCTACATAAGAGTGGTGTGACTTGGTTTATTACAGATTAGGGTGCTTTCTGGATCCTGATACTGCTTCTTCTGTTAATGATGATAATAGGGAAGAATCCATGTGTTAACCTAATTCACATTCTCCTCTTCTTTCCTGTAGATTAAATGGTGGTTCCGTAAACACAGAGAGAAATACTACAAAGAAATGTTCTGTGAATGTAACAGTGATCAGGATGAACAAACTCAGAAAAATTTGTAAATGTTGGCTTATATATTCCTCTATAAGTCATCCAATTATAAGGAAAGAGAAGAAAAACAATAAAGAATAAAGTTTATTCCCATAAGTCTTAGAGAAGGACTTCGTTGATATCTGCTTTCTTTTTCCTACCCATTTTCTTTTTTTTTGATACAAAAATGTTTATTTTAAAACCTTTAAAAAAGGGGTCAGTTTTGTCTGTTCACAAAACCTTTTTACAAACACCATACAATTTTAATGCTGGCTAGTTAAGCTGAAATGTTGATGTTTACAGACAATTCATATCACCATAATTTGAAATGATTGTTTTGTATTATCATCCAAATACATTTCCCTTTCTACTAAAAGTGCTTTAAAAAATGAAGGCACCAACAAGAAATATATTCAGATGGTACAGAATTTCTTACTTCTTGAAGACATTCTGTGGTTGACCACTTCTTCATCAGTTACCCGCAGCAAGACACATTCCTGCTTGCCTCAGCTGTTCAAAGGTAGCACGTTACCTGTGGCAGCAGACTATGCTTGTCCTTGGTTCATATCAATGCCATGGCCAACAGGCAGCAAACTCAATAGCAGCTCCTCCCTCCATAACCCCACTTCCTCCACTGCCTCCGGGACCATAGTTCCCTCCACCATACGGTCCCCCCATCTTCCTTTTCCTATACATTTTCAATTGGCTCCATCACGTGAGATGTCACGCCATCTTTCTGGTCTCCAGATACCTTCTGCATGCCTAGGATAGTCAAAGTAGAGCCATCCAAAGGCTTCCAATCTTAGGTGTGTCATTCATCCCCAGTCCTGGGAAATGAGGTCTCCCCTGAATACAGAAGAATAGCAAAAGTGATACTGTCACCTTTAGGTGTAACCGCCATTCACAGTAGGGTCTACCGACTGGATCTACCCTAAGAACATACAGATAGTAGAGTGGAAAAAGGAGTCACTGAGTTGATGCTGGCACTTTTTTCCTTCTGTCCTGATCTTGGCCTTTGATGAGGAAGTTTCATGGAGTGAGCCCTGTTTTGTCATTGAAAATCACTAATTTTGAGTTCTTAATCTTAAGCCACTTCTGTGTGACCACTGCCACGCCTATTAATTAGTTTGGACCTCAATTTCCCATTTTGCAAAATAGCATAATGGTGCTTTTGCTCCTGTAATGGTAATGGGAATTTGAAGATATTCCCTGCCTCCTTAATAGGCCTAAGGGAATCTGAAGATCTTCCCTGCCTCCTAACAGGCTGAATGTAATCACATGGAGCCTGTGGTGGGAGGGGCTTGCTGAAGGGTGGAGCAGAGCCCAGAGGTAGCTAGGAGTTAGAGCAGTTAGAGCTGGAGGGAGGAGAATACACAGCCAAGTAGACAGCTAGGCTTGTTAGTGTTTGTTTGTGGAAAGGCTAAAGGATGGTGTGGCTCCTTGTTGTGTTAGGGCTTATTAACTTTTTTGTTGCTATGATGGATTTGGTTTTCTGGTGTCTGAATAAATGTTTTGCTTCTCTCTTCTATATGGAATCTATTATATTTTGTGATTCAGAACTGTGCCGGCATATTCAAAGTCACTGTCAGTGTTGTGAATATTGCATTGGCACTATATTTGGCAATGAGGATGGGATCACAAAATACTGGACCTCTACTTGGAGGCAGAAGGGCTTTAGGAGAAGAAATGGATATCCTAGAATGGGAGGATTTACCTTATTCCTCCCTGGCAAAAGAATAGGCTGAAAGTACAGGACTCTGTGAAAACTGGGAACCAGGGCTACAGAAGGGAGAACCTAGAGATTTAGAAACATGTTTGCAAAGAATACCAATAAAACCAGGGAAAGAACTGGAAGGAGAGGCTGGGTTTTACTAACAGGTTACTGTATTATATGTGAAAACTGTTGGAAGAGAAAACTCAGATGGAAAGAGAGTTTTCACTCCATAATTTTTAGTAGGTATGGCACTGAATAAGTAAATTAATTTAGTTAGAATTGTCATTTTTATTATATCAGCTCAGCCTACCCACAAGCAACTAATGTTTTTTCCGATTATGTAGAACTGACTTTATTTGTGTGAAAAGTGTTTTGTGATTGCGTTCATATAGTTCCTAGGTTTGTTTTGGCAGGTGGACTCCCAGATATTTTATAATGTCTACAGTAACTTTAAATGGAATTTCTCTCTTACTTTGGGGCTTCGTTAGTAATGTGTAGAAATGCCAATGATTTATGTGGGTTTATTTTATATCCTACAACTTTGCTAAGGTTTTTTATTTCAAGTAGTTTTTTTTTAATTGGTTCTCTAGGGTTCTCTAAGTATATTATCATATCATCTGCAAAGAGTGATAACTTAGTTTCTTCTGCCTATTCTAATTGCTTCAATTTCTTTTTCTTCTCTTATTGCTAAAGTTAACAGTTCAATCCCATATTGAATAACAGTGGTGATAATGGACATCCTCGTTTCACCCCCAATCTTATTGGAAATGCATCTAGCTTATCCCCATTACACATAATATTTGCTGATGGTTATGTTACCTATCATTTTAGGTAGATGTTACCTATCATTTTAAGGAAGGCTCCACTTATTCCTATGTTCTCTAGTATTTTTAATAGGAATGGGTGTTGTATTTTGTCAAAAGCTTTTTTCTACATCTATTGAGATAAAAATAGTTTCTTTTAGTTTTGTCACTGATATGGTCAAAAATGCTGATAGTTTTCCTAATACTGAACCAGCCCTGCATTCCTGGTATAAATCCTACCTGTGTATTAAGTTGCTGTAATCTTTTTGCTAATAATTTATTTAAAACTTTCACATCTATATTCATTAGGGAAATTGGTTTATAATTTTTTCCCCTGTTTTGACTCTTCCTGGTTTAGGTATCAGTATCATATTTGTACCATAAAAAGAATTTGGTAGGACTCCTTCTTCACCAATTTTCCCAAATAGTTTATATAGTACTGGAATTTATGGTTTTTTAAATGTTTGATACATTTTACTTGTAAATCCATCTGGTCCTGGAGATTTTTTCCTAGGGAGTTCATTGAGGGCTTGTCTTAATTTCTTTTCTTAGAAGGGGTTATTTAAATATTTTACTTCTGTTAATTTGGGAAATTTATATTTTTTTAAAAATTCATCCATTTCACTAAGATTGTCAAATTTATGGGCTTACAGTTGGGCAAAATAATTCCTACTTATTGTTTCCTCTTCATTGGTGGTGAGTTCACCCTTTTGATTTGGTATTTTTTTTTTATCAAATTCACCAAAAGTTCATCAATTTTTTTTTTTTTTTTTTTTTTTTTCATAAAACCAGCTCTTAGTTTTATTTATTGGTTCAATAGTTTTCTTAATTTCAATTTTATTAATCTCCCTTTTGGTTTTCAGTATTTCTAATCTGGTATTTAGTTGAGGATTTTTAATTTGTTCATTTTCTAACTTTTTCAGTTGCATGACGAAATCATTGTTTTTCTCTTTATTTTATTCATGTAAGCATTCAGATATATAAAACCTCCCCCAAGAACCACTTTCACTGCATCCCATAAGTTTTGATATGTTGTCTCATTATCATCATTTTCTTGAATGAAATTATTTGTTTCTATGATTTGTTGCTTGACACACTCATTCTTAAGGATTAAATTATTTAGTTTCCAATTAATTTTTAGTCTATCTTTCCATGACCTTTTATCACATATAATTTTTAATTTATCATTTTCTGAAAAGGATATGTGTAATATTTCTGCCTTTCTGCACTGGACTGTGAGACTTTTATGCCCTAATAAATGGTCAATTTTGTGCATGTGCCATGTACCATGGAGAAGAAGGTATATTCCCTTCTATTCCCATTTGATTTTCTCCATTCCTATCTTTTCTAAAATTCTATTCACATCCTTAACTTCTTTCTTGTTTATTTTGAGGTTAGATTTATCAAGTTCAGAGACGGAGAGTTTGAGGTCATTTTTTGCTGTCTATTTCTTCCTATAACTCCCTTAACTTCTCTTAAGAATTTTGATGCTATACTACTTGGTGCATATGTTTTGTAATGATATTACTTCATTGTCTATGGTGCCTTTTGGCAGGATATAGTTTCCTTCCTTATCTCTTTTGATTAGATTTATTTTTTGCTTTTGCTTTATTTGAGCTTAGGATTGCTACTCTTGCTTTTTTTTTTTTTACTTCAGCTGAACCATATTATATTGTAATCCAGTATTTTACCTTTACCCTATGTATATGCCCGTTTCAAATGTGTTTCTTGTAAAAAAAACATATTGGAAGATTATGGTTTTTAATCCATTCTGCTGTTTCTGTTTTATGGGAGAGTTCATCCCATTCTCATTCAGATATGATTGTATAGTAATAATATAGTGTGTCTTTTTCTCCATCCTATTTGCCCCTCCTCCATTTATGCTTGTATTTCTCCCTTCTCCCTTTCCTTCCTCAAAAGAATTTTGCTTTTGAACACTGCCTCCCTCAGTCTTCCCTCCCTTCTATCAGCCCTCCTCCCTTTTCTTCCCTTTTTCCCTTAATACTTCTTTCCTCCCTTCTAACCACCCCTCCCTTTTCTTTTCCCTTTCCCCTCCTACTGCCTGTTGGGCAAGTTAGATTTCTATACTTAAACAAGTATATTATTCCCTCCTTGAACCAAATACAGTGAGAATAAAGTTCAAACAATGATCAGCTCTCTCCCTTCTTTCCCTCTACTATATGTTTTTGTGCCTCTTCACTTGATGTAATCTACCCTTTTCTGCCTCCTCCTTTCCTCTTCTCCCATTGCCATCCCTTTGCACGTCTTGATTAGGTTTTTTAAAATTATGATATCATTTAATTTATACCCACACCCTCTGTCTATGTATATCCCTTTTAAATGTCATAATAAAGATACAATTCTAAAGATTTACAAGTAGCATCTTCCTATGTAGGGATGTAAGCAGTTTGCCATTATTAAATAACATGTTTTTTTTTCCTATTTACCTTTTTATGTCTCTCTTGGGTCTTGTATTTGAAGATCAAATTTTCCACTGAGCTCTGGCCTTTCCATGAGGAAGGACTTGGAAGTCCCTTATTTCATTGAATGTCCATTCTCTTGCCTGAAAGATTATGCTGAATTTTTCTGGGTAGTTGATCCTTGGTTGTAATCCATGCTCTTTTGCCTTATAGAATATCATATTCCAATCCCTCTAATGTTTAATGTAGAAGCTGCAAGGTCCTGTGTGATCCTGACTGGAGTTCTGTGATATTTGAATTGTTTCTTTCTGGCTGCTTGTAGTATTTTCCCCTTGACTTGATAATTCTTGAATTTATAATATTCTTTGGTGTTTTCATTTTGGGATCTCTTTTTTAGGGGGTGACTGGTGGATTCTTTCAATGACTATTTTTACCTTCTGGTTCTAGGACCTCAGGGCAGTTTTCCTTGATGATTTCTTGGAAGACACTGTCCAGGTTTTTGTTTTTTTCATCATGGCTTTCCAGTAGACAAATAATTCCTAAGTTATTTCCCCTGGATCTATTTTCCAGGTCAGTTGTTTTTCCAATGAGATATTTTATGTGTTCTTCTATTTTATCATTCTTTTAATTTTGTCTGACTAATTCTTGATGCCTCATAGAGTCATTAGCTTTTACCTGACCAATTCTAATTTTTAACAAATTGTTTTCTTCTATTAGCTTTTGTATCCCCTTTTCCATTTGGCATCTTTTACTTTACTAATTTCACTAATTTTTATTCCCTGCTTTTATTAAAAGTCCATCTTCTTTAATATATAGTTAAAGTCACCTTTATAGAATGTGATTTCAGGGCACACATCAAACTCGACTTCTAGGAATATAAAATTCCATTAATTCTTTTGGCTTCTCTCTGCTAGTTTTCCCATGATGGATTTCCTGTAGTCAGATCTTGCAGCAGAAGCCCTTTTCCTTCTGCAGTATATAGTGTCCAAACAGGCCCAGTGCTATCTATGAATCCTTCAAACATGGCTACCCTTCCTCTCCAAATAGGTTGGGTGAATTAGTTCACCTCTCTTCAATATGGAGTGGTATAGACTGTCAAAAGGATGGTTTTGGGAAACCTTTGCAGAGAAACCTATTCTCTACAACCTTCCTGCTGAAAGTCAGCTCCTAATTCTACTCAATAATCATATAAAAAGCCCCACACTTCTTGCCCACTCCTTCCTCTGGTCTCGTATTTTTTCATCTTGACACCCAAAACTTGGTCCTTTAAGTAATAAGAAAAACTCTGTTCACCCAGGACATTGTAATGTTAGTGGAATTTGAAGATTTTCCCTGCCCCTTAACAGGCCCATGTGACTTGCTATGAGTTTTTAGACAGACCACAGCTTGAGTCACATGGAGCCCATAGTGGGAGGAGCTTGATGAATGCATGAAGCAGGAGGAGAGAGAGAGGCAGAGCCGAGGCAGAGCAGTTAGAATGGGTGAGAAAGGGAGGAATTTTGCCTAGGGGAGCTTGTTTGTGGGGAGGCCTAATGAGACAAGGCTTGGGAATGTCAGTGCTCCCTGGATTGGTGATATGTATAAACCTCTTTGCTTACCAGAGAATATCCAATCAGGGGAAAAAATAACTGAGATAATTAATAGTTTCAGTACAATATTTACATACAAAATAAATTCATAAAAATCAGCAGCATTTCTGTATAGAGGTAAAAAACAAAAGACCAATTGGAAAAAAAAACAAAAAAAAATTCTATTCAAAATGACTATGAGATGTAGAAAATATTTGGAAGCCAATTTATCAAAACCCCTCTGATGAATGAATGCAATGATAAAATGCTCATTAAAGAACAAGGACCTTAAGCACGGGAGGACGATTTACTATCCATGTTTGAGTTACACAAATACAAGAAAAAAGATGATGTTAAGTAAATTAATATATAGAATGCAAACCACACCAGTTACACCACCAAAGGGAGACTTCATTCAGCTAGACAAAAGAACAACAAAACACATCTGGAGGAACTAAAGTGAAAAGTCTCAAGGGAAATAATGTGACAAGTAGGAATGGATGGGTAGGAGAGAGAAGGATGGCCCTTCTAGACCTCAAAATATTACAAAACCATAATTGTCAAAAATGACTTTGTAGTTGTTAAAAATAGCAAAAGAGATGAATGCAGCAGATTGGAGAGGGAGGCATGGTAGAAAGAGGATTTGCTTCACATTGGTTGGGCTGGTTTTCATTAAATGAGACAAGGAGGCCACACTCAAAATGTGATTGGTCCCTGGGCCCAAGACTTGAGCTTGTTCCTCTGAATGTCAAGGTATCTGGATTAAGGCTCCCCCGCCTCACTGAGGTCCAGTGTGCACATCTCTCTCTCATCGGGAGTAGGTAGACACCCTCAGTGGAGACATCACTCAAGAGCCAAGTCCTCCTTGGTGGAGTGCACTGGACCAGCAGAAAAGGCAAAGTACTAAGGCTGGGACTGGACACCTCAGTGTCCACCATGGTCACAACCTCTAGGTGAATGATCAACAGTCTAGCAAGTGCTAACAAAACTGTAAGGGCACCTTCAGCCCCCCTGGAGCTGAAGGCACCCTCTAGAGACCACACCCATACCCACAGGGCTACAAAAGGGTTATTAACATATCAGGGGATCCCTAATGGGTCTACCAGGGTACCCCAGTTTCTATGGTGAATCTGGAAATGCAGACCACTGGGATGAGGACCACGATGAGCTTTTAGGAGTTAGCTCACCACCACTGCTATGCTATGTTCTGTGGGCAAAGTCAAATGGAAACTTTTGGAGTTGGCTGTGCCAGCCGATGTTGATCCTGAGTAGTGCCTAGTCCCAGGGAGGGCTTCTTCCTCATCTGTGGAGATGCAGGGAGCTGGAGCTCTCCACTATGCCAGTTTCCTTTACGTTTTCCTAACCCTAAATGCTGTAACACTAAATCTGTGTGACTACTGTAGAACACAGATGGCACTTGGTGACTTGGCCTGAATAAAGGGGACTGAGCCAAACTGTCACCCAATAAATGCAGCAGTTCCTGGCCCTGGCAAGGCGCCAGAGAAGGGACATAGGGTTAATGGTTTCATCAATGCTTTTTTAAAAAATCCATTCTCGTGGCTGAGACAAGTCAGGAGCAACTGGCCTTTACCTGGCAAGGAGATAAATCTACCTTCACTCTCCCTGCCCAGTGCTTCTTGGTTCCCTCTGTATTGTCAGTCGTAGGCAGTATCTGATACGCCTAAAGGAGGTCGCACTTCCTACAGGCATTATGGCCACCACTACATTGATGATGGAAGGTAGACCAAGACACAGGAAGCTACTGTGGCAGAGGCCCTCGATCAGATGGCCGCCCATAGGAGGAACGAAGGGTAAGAGATCACACCTAAGACACTCTACTTGAGCTGACGACATGCCCTCTCAGGTATACAACTAGGGCCATCCCCCAAAAAAGGATGGTTGTCCAATCCAAGCCCATCCAAGTCATGTCCCACGTTCCTCCAAACCTTCCTGGTTGTCCACCTCCCCGGCTTCTCCTATACATCACTGACCTTCTCACAAGGGCTGAGAGAGCTCTACTAGTTCTCTAGTACACCAGCAATGAAATGTAGTGCACAACAGGCTAAAATATACACTGAGCCCAGCAGGAGCGCCTGACAGTCATTTCTTATGGGTGACGCTGGCTGAGTTTGTCCACCTTGAGGATCATCTCAGTTCTCAACAGGGGGGAACCTGACATGCCTTGATTTTAAGCCTCATTCTCATAAGGATGGGTCTGCTCCCTTCTGCATTCTCTTGGTGAAGCTTATGCTGATAAATAGATGAGATCACACCTCCTTCTGTCAATAAAGGAAACTTCACTCTGTAGCTCTCACTTCCAGACAAGCTGCTCCTAATTTCTGCCAGAATGCTATCCAGTTTTCGGAGCAAATTTTGTCCAAAGAGTCCTTCCCCCAGTAACTGGGAACCTTGAGTTGACTGAACCCCATGCTATAGTATACACACCTGTATGATATGTATGTAATTTGTTGTGCCAAGTGGCCCTTCAGGATTTTAACCAGTACCAAGTTGTGCTAATGATTATAGACTTGTAGAAGAGTTTGAGGTCTGGTACTTTTTTCATTATTTCCTTTAAGTTGTTTGATCTGAAACATGAATTTCATTCTTTTTCTAGTTCCTTTGGGGATTTGGGACAGCACGGGAAAAAAAATTCATTAATTTATATATGGTTATCATTTTTATTATATTGGTTTGACCTGCCCATGAACAGTTAATGTTTTTCCAATTATTCACATCTGTTTCTGAAGAGTGTTGTATATTTGGATCCACAAAGCTCCTTCCAGCCAACTGGTGTATGTTCCCAAATGTTTTATAGCATCTGTAGTCATTCTGAATAGAATTTTTCTTTCTAGTTTTTCTCACTGGATTTTGATGACATATAGGAATGCTGAAGATTTACATGTATTGGTTTTATATCCTACAAGCTCGGCGCATTTTTAAATTTTAATTCATTTTGACTCTTCAGGATTTTCTAAGTATCATATCACCTGAAAAAGAATAAATTCTGATTCCTCTTTGCTTATGCTTACTCCCTATGTTCCTCTTTTATTGTATTATTGCTTTTCTAGAGGTGTCTTAAACACTAATGATGACAATGGATGTTCTTGCCTGACCCTTCCTCTTACTGCAAGAACTTCTGAGTTTTCATCATTGCACGGAAGGTTTGCTCTTGTATTTAGAGAGTATTTACTATGTTCAGTAAAGATACATTTATTCCTATGCCTTACAGAGTTTTTAAGAAATGGAGGTGGGGTGGCCAGGTGGCGCAGTGAGTAAGAGCACCGGCCCCAGAGTCAGGATGACCTGGGATAGAATCTGGGCTCAGATACTGAGCACCACACCCAGAGATAACTGGCCGTGTAACCTTGAGCAAGTTAACTTAACCCCAATTGCTTTAAAAAAAAAAAAGAAATAGAGATATTAGATTTTGGCAAAAAATCTTTTCAGCATCTATTGATAGACTTACAGGTGCCTCCAAGAGCAAATACAAAATGCTTTACTTGCCATTCAAAGCTCCTCCTCACTGGCCCCCTCCTATCTTTCCAGTTTTCTCACACACTGCTCCATGACACATTCTCTCCAATTCAGGGACTCTAGTCTCCCAGCTGTTCCAAGAACAAGACCCTCCCTTTCTTGACTCCAGGAATTTCTTTGGCCGTCCCCCATGCCTGGAACACTTTCCCTCCTCCCCTCTGACTACTCACCTCCCTGGCTTCCTTTAAATTCCAACTAAATCCCCTCCCACTCCCCTGCTACCTTCCACAGGAAAGCCTTCCCCAACCCCTCTTAATTCCACAGCCTTCTCTCAATTAATTATTTCCTATTTATCCTGTCTAGAACTTGCTTTGTATATGTTTCCATGTTGTCTGCCCCATTAGATTATAAGCTTCTTGAGGGTAAGAACTGTCTTTTCCCTCTTTTTGTATCCCCAGCTCTTAGCACAGTGCCTGGCACAAAGTAGGTACCTAGAAAATGTTTATTGATTGACTGAGAGATTTGGAGTCGAGTGATTGGCTAGTGGTAGAAAGAATAGAACGATTGAAAAGGGGGAGGGGAGGAGTGGATTCAGTCTGGCCCTGCTTGCCTTCTAGCACCGGATGGAAGCATCTACCTGAAGTGCCAAGGACAGACTGGATGCAGACTCATAGCTGCACAAAGAGCCCAGCAGAAAACCACACCACACCTCAAGAACTTTCTGGAGCCGTGAGTTACCCCCCCCCCCCCCCCATGTGGGCTCTCTGAGCTTCAACCTACTTTCCCCTAGACCCTGGGGGAGACCCTCATAGACTTTTAGGGGGTTATTTTGTACCAATGTTCTAGACCACCTTAGTAAGTAGCCCTTTACTGACTGTATCATGTATTTTAAAAGAAAAGTAAGTTGTATGAAATACAGATCTACAGTTTCAAGTGTAAGACTAGAAGGAAGGAAGAAAGGAAACAAGCATTTATTAATTGCCTACTATCTGCAGGCACTGTGCTATGCAATTTTACAAATGTTACCTCATGTGATCCTTACAACAACCTCTGGGAGGTAGGTCCAATTATTATCCCCATTTTACAGATAAGGGGCTGAGGCAGACAGACATTCAGTGACTTGCCCTGGATCACAGTGCTAGTAAGTGTCTGAGTCTAAATTTGAACTCAGGTCTTCCTGACTCCAAGCCCAATGTTCTCGCCACTGAGCCACCTAGCTGCCTCTGCCATGTTCTACCATGCATATGGCAATACCCATTTCATTTAGTATATGTTAAATTCAGAATAAAAACAATACAATTTTAAAACATAGATGAGTAGATAGATGCCCTTTTCTAAAGCTACGCGATGATTAACCATGACATGAAACCCACTGGTGGGGGCTCATGAGCTATAACATTAGGACGACTGCCTCCCTTCCAATATCTCAGGATCACTCCTGGATCTGTGAGGGGAGGCAGTAACACATTCTAGGGACCCAACACAAGCAGAAGTCACCTCAGAGTACCTGCTACACTGACAATTTCTGCACCTTTTATTCTATCGCAGTCCCCTTGCTCTGACCATCATTCTTCTACCCTAAACACTGAGGGAATGATTCCACATGATGTGATCCTGGGGACTCTTTACCTTTCTCAGACAGGACCTGGGGTCCTGGGGAACTCCATCCCCCTGTCATTTTTCATCTTCACTAGCGGGAGGCTGAAGCCCAAAGACCAAATCATTAGCCAGCTGACTTTGGCCAGCTTCATTTTCCTGCTCTCCAGGGGCATCCCATCGACAATATCTGCATTTGGGGTGAAAGATTTCCTGGATGACACCTCATGTAAAATGGATTTTCACCTTAGCAGAGTCAGCTGGGGTTTTGCTCTCTGTAGCACTTGCCTGCTGAGTGGCTTCCAGGCAATTGTCATCAGCCCCATCAACTCTCCATGGGAAGGGGTCAGAGCCACAGCCCCCAGTTATGTTATCTCTCCCTGTCTCTTCTGTTGGCTCTTCAACCTGCTTACAGAAGTTGCCATAATCATAGGCATGGCAGGCCCACAGAGCCACACCACCAACTTCACGGGAACAAATGACCTCATTATTTGCACCTGAAAAGACCCAACTAGTAATTTTGTGTTGTTAACCAGATTCTGAGAGGCATTCTGTGTGGGACTGATGGTATGCACAAGTGGCTACAAGGTGGTCCTCCTGAGGAAACACCACCAGCAAGTCCATCACCTCTGTAAGAGCAGCCCCTGTCCCAGAACCTCCCCAGAGATGTGGGTCACTGGGTCCATCCTGGTGAGCACTTTTGTCTCCTTTTACTTGGTCAATGGCATCTTTGCCATCTACCAAAACTACTTTCTTCATTCCAGTTTGTGGCTGGTGAATGTGTCTACATTTCTGGTGCTATGTTTCCCAACCATCAGCCCCTTCCTCCTGATCTCTAGGGATAGCCAAATGGCCAGGGACTGCTGTTCTCCCAGAGGCAGGCAAAAGCCCTGGCCTCCTGCTTAATGTGGAGGGTTGAGGAGTCCACCCTCAGTCTCACAGCTAAAGAAGGACCCTCCTCGATGATACCCAGGGAGGACAGTGCCTGATGGACCCCATTCAGAAACACCCAAATAGACCAGGAGCTGAGGATGGTCAACATTGCCCAAAACCCTTTGTGATTTAGGGGACAAAGGGAAACTGGGACTCCAATGGGGGCCATGACAGCTGTGGATCCAAGTTTCAGGACTGAATTTCAGAGGGCACCTCCCTCTGCCATCCTCCCCACAACTTTCTTACCCTCATATTCAACAGTAGAAGAGACTTTCTGTTTGCAGATAGCACCCCAGCATGCCAAGAGCCTGGAACTGGGTCCAGAAGCCTTGTATCATCTGGAAACTCTAGCAAAATGACATTGTGGCCCCTCCCTGCAGCTCTTACTGCTTCTCTGCTTGACCCTGGGCATGTCATGTCACCCTGTTTGCCTCACTTACTCATCTGTAAAATGAGCTGGAGAAGGAAACAGCAAACCACTCCAGTATCTCTGCCAAGAAAAACCCAAACTGGGTCAGGAAGAGTCAGACACAACTGAAAAATGACTGAGCAAGAGCAATCACATTGAAACTGGTGAAGTTCTACTCTGAGAGACTTTAAGTATCACAACTGTAGTCCTCCCTGTCTCCCTCTCCCTCCCTCTTCTCTGTCTCCCTCTCTCCCCCTCCCTCCCTCCTCTGTCTCTCTCCTCCCTCCTGTCTCCCTCTCTCTCCTCTGTCTCTTTCTCTTTGTCCCTCTCT
>NW_027186362.1:161231-171594 GCF_028583685.1 Petaurus breviceps papuanus | reverse complement strand
TCTCTCTCTCCCTCTCCTCTCTTCTTTCTCTCTCTCCCATTTCTCTCTTTCTCCCTCTCTCTCTCTGTCTCTCTCCCTCCCTCCCCGCCCCACCCTCCCATAAGCAGAGTGGTTAATAATGCCACAGAATTAGAGCACTGGAAAGGGCCTTATACTCCATCCTATACATGTAAACGTTCTCCCTGCTAACATACTTTGACCAGTAATGATTTGACCTCTGCTTAAAGACGTATAAGGAAAGAACGTCCACCCAGAGCCCTCTGGCTTAGGAAGATCGTCATAACATAACCCTCCATTTCCCTCTCCCCCCTTTCCTCCACTGCTCCTTGTCTTGGCCTCTGATGACCCCTAGAACATGTGTGCCCTTCACGTCTCTGAAATCAGCTGTTCCTTTTTCCTTTAAGTCTTTTCTTCTAAATTCATGGTTTCTTCAACCAATCCTTGCATGAAAAAGATTGAAGACCCTTCATCATCCTGACTGCCCTCCTCTGGACACTCTGTAGCTTATCAGTTGTTCTTCTTAAACTACAAAATTCAGGAGGAAGAATGCAAGAAAATACACATTTATTTAGTGGTTTCTGGGGGCTAGCCACTTTGCTAGTTGCTGGGGATCCAAATACAGGCCAAAAGACAGAAAGGCTCTTTCCTCAAAGAGTTTACATTCTAATGAGAGAAAGGGAATTGAAAAGCAGAGAGGGTGAGGAATGTGAGATGAAAGAACCTGGCTGCATGGGGGCATGACTTTGAAACCCAGGAGAAGTCAGGAATGAGGCCAGACTTTGAGCCTTGACAAAATGAAGGCTCCAGGAGGAATTCACAAATGGGGGCAGGTCTTGCAGGGAAATATTTGCAAATAGAGGGCCAAGGGGATCGGAGGCTATTCCAGGCCCCAGAAGTCCCAGACAGTGAGGGAAATCCCAGGATGAGGCAGCAGTAGGGGTGGTCTTGAAGACAGGGGAAATCAGGAACAGGACCAGAAGGGAAAAAAAAATAAGGTCTGAACAGGGTGGAGTACCATAGAACTCTCACGACCCTCAACTACTCCAGCCTAAGACTGCATTAGCTGTTTGGATGACCACATCACAAAGCTGACTCACTGAAACCCCTGGATCTTTTACAGAACAAATGACGTTTGTTTAATGATACCCGAACCACCTGGTACTTCTTAAGTTGATGTTTTTGTGTCCAAGTGCAAGACTTTATATTTGTCCTTACTGAACTTCATAATATCAAATGTAGTCCAATACCCTAGCCTGCCAAGGTCCTTCTGGATCCTCTCTCCTTCATTCAGTGCCCTAACCTGCTTTGTGTCATCTGCACATGTAATGAACACAGTATCAGTGTCATTGATACAAATGTTAAAGAGTGCAGGACCACACCCAAATATCTGGGGCACTCCCTAAAGACCTCCTGCCACACTGACAGAGAACCATTTACAGTCATCCAACTTGGATGATACAGTCTCCTACTTCACATCTCTCCATTCTCTCCACTAAAAGAGTGTGAAATGCTTTATAAAAACAAAAGTAAAGTCTAGGCAAATTTCACCCACAGCATTCTCCTCATCGACAAGTTTAATAATACTGTCACAAAAGGCCTCAAAAACAGAGTCCTTCATTTTTTTCAATGTCACTTGAGGCAGTCCTCAGCCGAGAGAGTGGCAGGCTTAAGGAGACATGAGAAAGCTTGGAACATTCGCTAGGTGAAAGGATAGAGAATCTATCAGGGAGAAGACAGAAGAAGATTGGCTTCCTGAAGGGAAGGACCATTGAGATTAGAGAACACAGATCATCTGGCAGGGGGAGAATCAGACCAAGAAATACTACAGCAGTGTCCAGAACTAGCCCAAGTCCCAGATTCTATCAGCTGGAGATGCTGCTTCAGCAAAGTTGTCCCCTGCTAATGGGCATGCTCCAGGACTAGCAGTTGACCAGCTCACAGCATTTCCTGCCCAAGGAAAAGAGCCTCAGTTTCCCCAGGGCCCTCCTTATGTCCTGGTTTCTAAGGCTGTAGATGAAGGGATTCAGCATGGGAGTCACCACAGTGAACATCACAGCAGCTACTTTATCTCCCCCGGCAAAGCGTGTCGATGATGGAAGGAAGTAAATGCCAATGATGGTCCCATAGAACAGAGTGACTACAGTCAGATGGGAGCCGTTGGCTGCTGGGACCTTGAAGATGGCCATGATGATGTGGACGTGCTATGCCGGGATGAGTCCAAAGGGGACAAGATGGCAGAGACTTCCAAGAGCAGGATCAAGAGCTAGCTGAGGTGAGTGTCAGAGCAGGCCAGCTGTAGCAGCAGGGGCATGTCACAAAAGAAGTGGGGGATGAGACTGCCCCTACAGAACTGCAGCTGGGCCTGCAGCAGGATGTGGACCAAAGCAACCAAGCTGGGGAGGCCCCAAGACACGGAGGCCAACAGAGCACACAGACCGGAACCTCATAGCTGTGGTATGGTGGAGAAGCCAGCAGATGGCCACATAACAGCCATAGGCCACGGTGGCCAAGAGGAAGTTACCCACCATGTCAAAGACGACGGAAAAATGAAGCTGGCTCAAACACTCAATATAGGAGATGGTCTGGTTCTCAGTCCAAATATTTCCAACATCTTGGGAATGGTGGTAGAGAGAGAGGCCATGTCAGTCAAGGAGAGGTCGGTAAGAAAGAAACACATGGGAGTATAGAGGCGAGCCCCGGAGGCGAGAGGACAATCGGCATGTTGCCAGTCACTGTGACCAGGTACATGGACAGAATAGGCCAAAGAGCAGTGGCTGGTGAATGGGCTTCTCAGAGAGCCCCAGAATGAGGGACTCAGAAGCACTGGTCCAGTTTATTCTGCTCAGGACCCTGAAGGGAAGGGATGAGAGCAAGAGAAGCAAGCTGGGGCAGGTGGGGGCAGTGCCCTCTCTCCCAATGAGTAGCCCCTGAGAATCAGTGGATTGGGATGGAGAGGACCATTGGCCACTTGTCCAACTCTATCCTTGGTCTGGACCTACGGAGCCAAAGCACAAGGATGCCATCCTTTACATATCTTGGAAGGTGCCCCTTGACATACAGACCACATACTCATTTGTACATAATTGTCCACGCTTGGACACCCTCTCTCTGTCTTCCTGTTTTTCTCTGTCTCTCCTCTCTCCCTCCCTCCCTTCTTCCCTGCCTTTCTCTCCTCCTTCTCTCTTCCCACCACTCTCCTGAAAATACTCCTCCCAGTTACTAGAACCCAGACCCAACACCCTTATCTCAGTGCTCATTCTCCTCCTTGACCTATCTTTGCTAATTGACCCCACTGCCCTCCCCTTCCTCAGCACATATCTGGCTTCTCTCCTTCACTCCTTTCTTTAAGAACTGGGGTGTCTTTATGATGTTTTGGGTGTTATGAGAGATTATCTTTGTTTAATTTTGCTATAACAAATGTGGGAGCAGGGCAATGAGATCAACCAGCTAGAGTCCAAATAATTCACTTTTCGCTTCTCGGTCAATGACTCCCCAGTCACTGGCTCCACCTCTGGCCTCTCTCTTCCACTCTCACTACCACTCACTTCACTTCTCACTACCACTCTTCTCACGGCTTCTGGCCATGCTGCCTGAATGTCTGGGCCAAGTGCAGGTCCAAAGGGAAGTCAACTGCCTGGTCATCAGCCCCCACACTACCTTTGACTTCTGTGGGAAGTCTAAGCACAGGACATCACTACTTATCATCCCTTCCGAGGAGAGGTGCTGGCCACATGAATGTTTGATGTGTTTTTCTGTCTGTTTGTGGGAGCCAACACGCTCAACGAATGCCTCTTGCCTATTCACCAGGCTCCCTTCTTGATAGACTCCATTTCAGCTGGGGCCACCAAGCTGGCCCCCACGGCCTCCAGCTCTGTAAGCCACTCCTCCCTCCTGGCTTCTCCATCAGTGTCTTCTTTCTTCTCGTCCTCCCCACTCTGCCAGCTCAGGCCCACAAGGACCTCACACCTGGACCATTCCACAAGCATCTGAACAGAGCAGACTCTCCAGCTGGCCTCTTCTGGCTCATGTTGGGAAGAGCTTCCCTGACCTTGCCTGAGTCCTCCTCATAAGCACTCAGTGGGTCCCTACTGCCCACAGGGTAGAGCTCAGGGCCTTAGCTGGCCCCTCAAGGGTCTTCACTCTTCCTGCTTCCCTCCATCTCTAACTCACTGACCCTGTGCTTCGGACTGGGCTTATGGCTCATTTCCAGTTCCCTCATATCTCCCCATGGGCACATCTAGTTAGAATTAGTGGGGTATCTTGGGAAGCATCAAAAGATCTGTGCTATTGATTTACTCTATGAGGCCAGATAAACTTCTCCAAGCTTCAGCTCAGCAGCTGCATCTCTAAAATGGGGCCAAGGACATTTCATTTTCCAGTCACTGAGAATATAACAAATCTCAAACTGAAGCAGAAGGAATTGTGTGGCCACAGTAAGCTACTCCATCAGCCTGAGACCCAGTCAGAAAGACAGAAAGACCGAAGATTCAAATCCTGGAGCTCAGAGGCTCCCTGGCGGTGTGAACCTGGGTGATTATCTGCACCTTTCTCTACCTCAGTTCCCTCATCTGAAAGATGACAAAGAGAATCCTCCCACTCCCTCTCCTGTATGTGGCTGAGCTCCCCCCAATGCCTAGTCCAAGTGCTTGGCACACAGCAGGAGCGAAACCTATGATTGTGGAGAATGACAGCTAACATTTAGGGTTTGCAAAACACTTCACACATATTATCTCACTCCACCTTTACAACACCCCTGGGAGGTAGGTACTCTCATTATCCTCTTTTGATGGGTGAGGAAACTGAGACCCAGGGAAGGGAAGGGAAGGGACCTGCTCATACAGACCCCTTAAGTCTGGAGTAAATGCAGGGTAAGGACTTGAGTCCAGGTCCTCTGTCATTATGACTCATTTCTCCAGTGCCAGCTAAATCCCCTTCTGCCAGGAAGTCTCCCCCAGATCCTGGGACCCCTGATGCCCTGCCTTTGTTCTGAGTGCCTCCTCCACTCTTAGGGTGGCTGGGTTTAGGACTGTGCGTTTAGGATGGGGATTGTCACTTAGGAGTCTTTGCTGAGGTCGACAGCAAGCCCCTTGAGGGCAGAGCTCCCCCATCTGTGCTTGACTGAGGGATGACCCCAGCATTTGTTTGCCCCCTTCCTCCACCCTGTCCCTGAGCAATGGGAAGGAAGACATAAAGCTGTGTGAACCTGTCAACCCTCACCGGGAGTATGGCACTGGCCTCTAGTCTCTCTTCTGACCCAGCTTCTACTGAGCTATCCAACCAACACCCCTCAAGCCCTGGTCTATTCATGAAGCTTCAGGAGCTCCCCCCTGCCTCCAACACCTTGTCCTCTGCTTAGCATTTATAGTCCTTAATCCTCGGCTTTGGCCCATCTCTGCGGGCACCTGCCCATTCTCCCTTACACGCTGTAACCCTCTGGCCAAACTGGCCGACTCCTGATCATAGATTTAAAGCTGAAAGGTCCTTCAGAAGCCAAGGAGTAGGTCTAACTGATTTTTACAGAGGAAGAAACTGAGCCTGGTCAAGGCAGAGTCACTGACCCAGGTCACATAAGGAAGGAGCAGAGTCAGCATTCTATCTCAGCACGATTTCCCCGGGGCCCCAAATCCTTGGTCGCTCTGCCTTTGCTCGGGTCATACCCATGTCTGAAGCGCTCGAGCTCTTGGGACCCTCAGCTCAAGCACAGTCTCTTCCTGGAGGTTCTGGGTCTGGCCCTCCCCCCTTCAGTTATCACCAATTCCCCACGTAAGCCTTGGCACATGGTCTCGCTCACTGGACGGCAGGCACTGCGGTGGTGGGGGCTGGGGGTTGCCCTGCTTTATGCCCCTAATACTTAGCACGGCACCCTATGTATTAAGTAGGCACTTAATAAAGGCTTGTGGACTTGAAGAAGCCTCTCCCGCCCAGGAGCCTTCGCTTACCAGCTGGTCTTTGCTCATCTCAGAAGGGTCTATCCCAAGGCTTCTTGCTCGGCTATTTGCTCTCCTCGGATCTCGACATGGCCGATTCCAAGAAGTGGAGAAGACACAGTTTAGGTTGTGACGCCCCAGTGGGACCAGGATGAGTGAGGTGCCCACACATGGGCCTTCAACCCTAAGGGACTCGCTGCCAGGGTTGGAGGCCCTGGGGACCCTGTCTCTGCCATCCCTGATGATGCGGGCCCTAGGGAGTGGTGGGGCCTGTGGAGGGACACAGCAGGACTGGGCAGGCTGTGCCCCAAGACTGTATCCGACGTTTGTGAGGCAGCTCTTCGTTCTTCTGGGGCCACCGCCCCGCGTTCCCTTGACCAACTGCGGAGCCATCCTGGACCTCAGTTTTCCCACCTGTAAAAAATGGGTCCACAGGGCTGTGTGAGCCAATGTGGCGTGACCCCAAGGGCCACTTCTCAAGGCAGATGAGGGCATTCACAAGGCTCCGCGGGCATGCTGCTGGGCCGCCCCTCTCCCCTCTCCTGGGCTGATGCCGCTGGCCCGGCTCTCTCCCGACTCGGGGCGGGGGCGAAGGCACAGCAGGGACTGTCCCGAAGAGCCGGACGTCCAGGCTCGGGATGACCCGAGGGGCCCCTGGCCGCCCGCTCTGCCCCATGGGGCGGGCACCCGACGATGCAGGAACCGGGCCGAGCCCCCAGGCCCAAGTCTCCAGCTGTGAGCCCAACGGAAGGGGCAGCCAGGACGGAGGGGCCCGAACCCCGAGGAGGGGCCGCAGGGCCCCCCGGGGCGCCCCCACAATGGGGCCGGCCTGTCCCGAGTGGCCCCGGAGGGCTGGCCGGACCCCGGCCCCTCTTTGGAGCCCGACACGCCGGGCTTCGCCTCGTACCTCGGACTCCCTCCCTGAACACAGGCCCGAGAGCCAGGCTCCCGAGGACGGGCCCCGTGTCGGCTTCGGGGAGCCCCCGCCCCGACGTTCCCAGCTTGTGAGGGAGAAGGGGCCTCGAGGGGACGTGGGGCCGAGGCCGGGTGGGCGGGGCCCCCGGGAGCTGGCTGGGGGTCACGTGGGAGTGGGGGCGGGGCCCGGGCGCTCCGAATGGAACATCACTCCATTCCCAGAATTCCTCGAGCCGAGCGACCCCACATACCCGCGTTGCCCGCTGCATTGTGGGAAAGGTAGTTCCGGGGCTGGATCTGTACAGGCCCAGCTGGGGGAAGGGCGCGAGATGGGTGTCCTGAGGAGTGCGCGTGCGCGCGATCCAGGACGCCCGGTTCGCTGCCTGCGTGTGCCTGCGTGTGCCTGCGTGGTGGGGGGGGTGTGCTCGTCCCCCTCCCCCCCACACCGCTTCTGCTCGGCTCCACTGCAGGGTCTGTCTCCCCATCTCCAGGGGTCTCTGTCTCCCCACCTCTGTGTCTCTGTATCTCCGTGTCTGTCTCTCCGCCTCGGCGGAAGCTCTGCCCCCGCCCCCCACCCCCTGGGGGGCGCCTCTAGGGCTTGTGCCCCCCAAGGGAAAGAGGGGGGTGGGGCCGCCCCGCCCCTACTCCTCTTCTGTAAAGGGGGCGGGGTCCTGCTCCACCCCAGTGAGCCGCGGAGGAAACTGAGGCAGAAATCCGGGCCCTGTGCCCCCTGACCCCCTGCTTCTCCCTCAGACTCTGCCCTCTCGAGACATGAGCAGAGGGTGGCGGAGTGAGGCTCAAGCGTGCTCCGGGCTCCCGGTGGCCCCCAGCTCCTGGGTGAGTGCAAGGGGGCGGGGCCTGTGGCTGGGGGCGGGGCCTGCGGCTGGGGGGGGGCCGCCGGTGGGGCGGGGGCGGGGGCGGGGGGGGGGGGGGGGGGGGGGCCTCCTGCGGCTGGGGTGTGGTCCTCTGTAGGCTTCCTCTCCCCTCCTTGTCCTCCTCCTCCTTTCTTCCCCCTTGCCCCCCTTCTCCCCTCCCTGCCTCCAACTCCAAATCCCCCTGAGCTCCCCAGTGAATGGGAGGCTAGGAGGGATCAAGAGCAAGACCCAGGAACATGCAGGTGCCTCCTCACGGTCACACATGCACACACAATCACATGCCCGAACATGCACTTGCAGACATGCACACACGCGTGCAGTCACACACATACAGCCACAATCACACACAGTCATAAAATGCATAGATGGGTCTGTGTGCACACTTGGTCACGCGAGTCACACGCAGACATGTAGGCACAATGACAGTCACACAATTACACACACAAGTACATGGACACGTTGTACAATTACGCACATGTGCACAGTCACACGTGCACACAGTCATTGATGCATACAGCCACGTATACACTCGGTCACACGCAGACACGTAGGCACAATGACAGTCACAATTACACACACGTACATGGACATGTGTGTACAATTACCCACATGTGCTGTGACACGCAGTTACAGTCACGTGCACACAGTCATTGATGCACACAGCCGCGTATACACTCGGTCACACGAGGCACACACAGACACGTAGGCACAATAAGTCACACAATTACACACACTCACACGTACATGGACATGTGTGTACAATTACCCACATGTGCAGTAACATGCAGTTGCAGTCACATGTGCACACAGTCATTGATGCCCACAGCCACGTATACACTCGGTCACATGAGTCACACGCAGACATGTAGGCACAATGACAAGTCACACAATTACACACACTCGCATATACATGGACACATGTGTACAGTTACACATATACACAGTCGCAAGCAGTTATACATACACACGCCTAGATCATAGCCCTCGTTGAGACACAGTCTCTCTGTGTCAATGGGCCATCATCCCCTTCCACCCAACTGCTACAATCTCTTTGTTGTTGGGATCTCTCTGCCCCCTCCCCTTGTCCCCTGCCTCTCGGATCAGGAGTTAGGAGAAGAGGGGAGGGGGAGGCCCTTCTCCGGCTGGCCCCTTCCCCAGAACCAGGCCCCATTTCCTAGACAATCAAATGCAGCCCATAGGCGTGGCTAGGGGAAGGCCCTCTGCAGTCGGCGCTCTGCCACCTGCTGACACACATTTCAGGTTCAAGGCCAGCCTCCTTGTCTCACCCTCCTCCTCTCCCTGGCAGCCTGGCTCCCAGGCTCCGTCCTTGGGCAGAGGCTCTCCAGCCCCTCACTGGAGCATGTCCTGGAGCCCCCCTTGCCACATCACCCCCCAGCAGACTGTTACAGTTATTCCTGGTGTTCCAGCAGCATTCTGTGCACAGCAGGCACTCCGTGACCTTGACCTGCCTCTGAGGCCAGCTCTGCATGAGCCTCTTTGGCCCCTCTCGAGGACCATTGGAACAGGACTGGCCTGCTGCTGTGGCAGCTATCAGGAAAACGTTCAGGTCAAGCCGGTGCATATCCATATAAGTGCCCGAGGTGTCCCACGCTTTGTCCCAAGCATTGTAGATATGCAGAAAGGCAGAGGAGGAAACACAGCTGTGAACGAACCAGCTGTGTACAGGATGAGACTGAGATGACGGGGAAGCCCATCAGAGACGACAGGGCGCCCAGAGGGCCCACGACAAAGCCCCGGGGCACACTCCCACCTCCAGGGCTGGGGAGGAGGGAAGCCACAGAGATAAACACAGGAAGGAAAGGATCTGGAAAAGGGGACCCAGAGGACCCAGAACAGCAGAGGGGCCGAGGAGGACGAGGGTAGAGAAAGGGCGGGCACAATCATCCACTCCACACGCTGTGTCTCTGGACCCAGTAGGGATGATCCAGGCATGAGCAGAAACGTATTGGCTGTTTCAGGAGTCGGTGACGTTCCAGGATGTGACTGTAGACTTTACCCAGAGGGAATGGAGGCAGCTGACCCGTGCCCAGAAGAACCTGTACCGGGAGGTCATGCTGGAGAATTATGAGAATTTTGTCTCCCTGGGTAAGAAGCCAGAGCGTCACAATCTGACCTGCCTGGGGAGGGGGTGTCCTCACTGCTGGGGTTATGGGCCATTTGAAGTGCTGCTCCCCTCGTTCTGGATTTGGCTGACCTTCAGGGGGGCTCTTTGTGCCCCTTTTCCTAGGAGAAGCTCTGCAAACAGAACGAGACTTCCCAAATTCAGCCCCAGAGTCCCCAAGAACAGCATTTATCAAGTGCCCACAGTGTGTGTGTAGCCCCAGACTGGTTCCCTCGGGTCTTAGGACAGAGTGCCCAGCAGAGGCCTCCCCTCATCCCACCCCATGGGCACTGCCAGAGGCCCAGCCTCTCCCTGAAGAGGAAGAAGCTGGCATGGACTCAAGAGGGTGCTCCCCCTTCTCTCCCCATGAGCAGGGTTTCCAGTTTCCAAGCCAGAGCTGATCTCCCAGCTGGAGTGTGGGGAAGGCCCGTGGATGCTATTGGAGGAAGAGCCCAGAAGCTCCCATGCAGGTGAGAGAGGGTCACCAGCAGGCAGGAGGGAGTCCTGACCTGTCCCAGGCTGGC
>NW_027186362.1:148402-160831 GCF_028583685.1 Petaurus breviceps papuanus | reverse complement strand
AGGGTCACCAGCAGGCAGGAGGGAGTCCTGACCTGTCCCAGGCTGGCACCAAGCGACCTCCTCAGCCTGGTCCCTCTTCCCTCCCTTCTCCCAGTCTACATCATGACGGCCCCCACACAGGGGGCACTACCTGCCTCATCTCATTGGATCCTCACATCTACCCTGGTCCCCCAGATGTTTTTATCCCCATTTTACAGTTGAAGAAGTCGAGGCACCTTTAAGAGGTGAAGGATGTTGGCCAGGGTCCCACAACAGCTGAGTGAGGCTCTGAGCCCCCCACCCTCCCACCTCCAAGGCTGTGCCCCAGGACAGGATGCCATCTCGGCCTTTCTCCTCCCTCGTCTCTTCCTTGAGGACAGGCTGTGTCCAGGCTAGCTCAGTTCCACTCCACAGCCAGATGAGTGCCAAGCACTGCCCTGGCCACTGGGAACAGAAGGGCTGAAAGGAAGCAGCCCCTGCCCTCATGAAGCTTACATTCTGCTGGGAGATGAGGATCCACAAAGCCTTTCCTGGACTCCCTAGCTGATGCTGTTCTCCTTCCACAGATATTCCCAGGTGCTTGGTCTGGGCTCCACTGGACCCCTGCCTCTCCACACCCCAGGAGAACATGAGGGGCTGCGGGCCAGGGACTGGCTTTGTCTCTTTGTCCCCAGCCACCTGGTCAGGTGAACTAGCCTGGGACACACTGGTGCCCTGGCTTCCCCCTTCTCCTCTTAGTGTGGGGCCATTCCTCCTTAGTTCAAAGGTGCAGAAGAAGGAGCTGGGCTAGTCCAGCTGCATTCCTAGGAGCACCACTGACCTTGGTCATCAGTGCAGGCTGAACCTTCTGCCCTTTTCCCTCACTGATGTGAATGGTGAGGATGAAGATGGTGACAGTGAGGGTGATGGCAGGGAGGGGGAGGAGAGGGATGGAGGGCACTGGCATCCTCATAGCACCCTGAGGGTTGCAAAGTGCTTTGCCCGTCTTCTCACTTGGTCCTAATCTTGATCACAGACACAAGGGAAGTCTCCTTTGATATGGGGTCTGGGTGTGAGTGGGCTCCAGGGGCAGCCCAAACAGCAGATGGACTCTGGGTCTGCACAGACAGAAGCCCAGCAGGAACCAGTGAACAAACAGAATTAAATTCTATTCTCCATGCAAGCCCAGTGTTAGGTGGTGGAGTCACAAAGACCCAAAATGGATCAGGTCCTTGTGTATACCATGTGGACTGAGACACGAGGTAATTCTGAGAGAGAGTCAGAAGGGGAGGAAGGGGAGAGAGAGAGCAGTGTCCACTGGGGGTATGGAAAAAGGCCTCAGGAAGAAGGTGGCAGCTGTACTGGGCTTTGAAAGGAACCTCTGATTCCCTGAGGGAAGGGTGAGCAGGAAGAACATTCCAGACTTGGGCAGGGTGGGGGCTCCCTAGTTCAGAGGCCCAGATTAAGGAGCATGGTTAGTCAAGCTACAGTGGACATTCATTAAGCACCCAACCTCCAGGTACTGTGCTAAGTACTGATGATAAAAGTGCAAAAGGAAAGTCCCTGCATAAAAGGAAGCTGAGCTGTCAGTCCTTACTTCCCCTGAACTTGAGGAGTTATGGGTCCCACCTCCAGTCAGAGGAACAAAGAGTGACTGAATCTTGAGAGATGAGGGAATTTCCCAATGATAAGTTTGCTGGAGGCTTAGTGAAGAAGCAGAACCAAGACTAGAATGAATGCAGGTCAGTGGGCAGTGAGGTGATGAAGGATATCTGAGCACAGCCCTGCTGGACTCTGCTCTGTTTAGTCATGATGTGTGCCCCATTCTGTAAAAGAGCGTCTGGAGGGGAGGGGCCCCAGGCTGGCATGGGGACTGGCAGCTGCCCCTGTGCAGATGGCTTCAAGGAGCTGGGCATGTTGACTTTGGAGAAGAGAACGTGGAAGGCCATCTTCACGTCCTGGAAGGGAAGGGAGTCATCTGCTTTGGTTTGGCTACATAGGGTAGGACAGAACAAATCTTTATTGTTGGAAGAAGGAGATTTCAGTTTGAAATGTAAAAACCTTCCTAGAGATGGAAGCCGTCTAAATCTAGTGCCCTTCCTTGTCATCGGGAAGCTGGTCTAGGACGTGGTCGGAATGATTCCAGCTCTGGAGTTGGCTCCCCTAAATAGATGTCCTTTCCGACCAGGGGAGATTCTGGTTCTGTGAACCATGAGCCTGGCTCTGCAGCAGAGGCCACCATAGGGTCACAGCTTTGGTTCGCTTCATTTTACAGAAATGAGCAGTGGGGCAGTGGGGAGGGTGCAGGACCTGAGTAGTCACTTTACCTCTTTCCATCTTTGTCTCTTCCTCTGTAAGGTGAGGATAATAACAGCGCCTCCCCCTCAGGGCCATGATCAAATGAGATAACATTTTGCTAGCCCTCAGTGATAGCTATTATAGTATTACAGAAGAGGAATTCGAGGTGACTTTCCAGGGTCACATAGTAAGACACATCTGAGGCAGGATCTGGACTCGTGTCTTCCCTGCCTAGAAGCCATCCACAGCCCCATCCAGCCACTGCCTGTAGTCATCAGGCCGTCCGTCTCTGGGAAGCGCTCTGAGTTGCCAGTGTCTGCAGCAACAGCTTTTGCCCTTTGGTGTTCACGTTTCAGTCCCCACAGTTGCCTGGAGCATCTCACTCCCATACCCCATTTCTCACGTGACATCTCTTCTTGACCTTCCTTGATTTGTGTTTTTGTGCCTGGGCAGCCTGCTCAACCATCTGGGCTGTGTTGGGACTCTGTGGCAGCAGGAGCCGGGCCCTCCAGAAGGTTCCACCTTGTCCTAGGAACAGGCTAGATCTTGGCCTGCCTTCCCTGTTCTGGAGCAGAGCTCTCTAGAAGGGGGAGTTCTATACTTTGTTCACTGAGGGCTTTTGGCTACCAACCAGGCATTCTGAACTAGCAGTGTGATTCCCATCCACTGACCTCTTGAATTTGTGATCTGTTTAGGAAGGTGAGACCTCAAAGTAGGAAAGAGATGAGTAAAGTGTAAAGCAGTAGAATTACAGGGTTTGAATGCATGGCGCAGACATTAATCCAGTGATTGTGTTCTTAGCAAACCAGAAGGGGAGAAACTGAGGGAAGGAGACCAGTTAGGAGTCTATATTAACAGTGATGACCAGGGTGGAACTCCATTCTTGCCTGCTCCTCCCCATGGAGCTGCTTGGCCCCATCCTCTCTCCTTGTGACCCTAATCTTTACATCCCATTGAAGATGCTAGCTCTCCATAGTGCTTTCTGTGTCTTCTATATTGAAAGACATGATTTCCAGATAAGTAATACTGCCTTTTTCACAAAGGAAGAAGAAAAATCATTCCTAAATTTGAGGAGTAATAGCACTTATGGTAGCAAGTAGACAAGGTAGGAATCTATTCAGAAGACATTTTCCCTCAATATCTGTTTCCAAAGTAGAGACAGGAGCTTATCTCCTGCTAACCCTAATCCTACTACACCCACCCAATCCCTGCCTCAGTGTTCCCTTGACTGGAGGAGACATGCTCTACTGGAAACCTCTAGATTTAATAAACACAAAGTTAATTCTTGGTGTTCAGTATATTTCAGTATTTTCATACACTTTGAAATATATTCTTGAAGAATAATGAGGACTTGATACCTTTCTCCCTACCCAGAAAATAGGGGGAAAAAATATTTTCTTTTCTCTGTTCTTTCCTTTTTCTTCTTTTTCTCTTTTCTTTTTCTTTCTCTTCTCTGTATTTCAGATTGGGAGACTCAGTCAGAAACCAAGAAACCAATACCTATACAGTGCATTTCCCTGGAAGACACATTCCAGGAAAGCTTCACAAAGGGCAGTCTCTGGGCCTATAAATTTGGAGAAGTTGGAAACTGTAGAAACAACTCTGACAGGCATAAAGCTAATAAGAAGGCAAGAGAGTTGATACAGAGAACTCAAGATAAAAACTTTAATAAGACTAGAGGCCATAAAGGTAATCAGTTTGTGAAAAATTTCAATCAGAAGTCAATCCTTGATACACAAAGCAATGTTTCTTTAGAAAAGAGTCTTTATAAACATGATACACGTAGAAATAACTTTGTACTTTCTTCAGACCTGAGTGATCACAATGGAATCTCCCTAGGAAAGAAATCCTGTACAGACAATGGATGCAGTAAAGCCTCCGGTGATGCCTCAGACCTTAATGAAGATCAAAGAATAGCTACTAAAGAGAAATCCTATACGTGTACTGAATTTGGCAATGCTTTCCACCAGAGGCGACACCTTCCTCAGTGTCACAGAAGTCATTCTTCTGGGAAACCATATATCTGTAGAGATTGTGGAAAAACCTTCAGCCAGATCACACACCTTATTGAGCATCAGGGGATTCATGATGGGGAGAGACCCTATAAATGTAGTGATTGTGGAAAAGCCTTCACCAATAGCTCATCACTTATTCTACACCACATCATTCACAGTGGAGAGAAACCCTATGAATGTCATGAATGTAGGAAGCTCTTCAGCAATCGAACAGGACTATTTGTACATCTGAGAATTCATACTGGAGAGAAGCCCTTTCAGTGTAACATATGTAAAAAAGCCTTCAGCCAGAAAGGGGACCTTTCTCGACACCAGAAAGTTCATACAGGAGAGAAACCTTATAAGTGTAATGTATGTGAAAAAGCTTTTAGCCAGCAAGGACATCTTACTGCACACCAGCGAATTCATAATGGAGAAAAACCCTATAAATGTAATGAATGTGGAAAAGCATTCAGCAATAGCTCATCCCTTATTCTACATCACAGAATTCATAGTGGAGAGAAACCCTATGAATGTCATGAATGTGGGAAGCCATTCAGTAATCATGCAGGCCTTATTGTACATCAAAGAATTCATACTGGTGAGAAACCCTATAAATGTAATGTATGTGAAAAAGCCTTCAGCCAGAAGGGTCATCTTTCTGAACATCAGAGAATTCATACTAGAGAGAAACCCTATAATTGCAATATATGCAAAAAGGCCTTTAGCCAGAGGGGAGACCTTTTTCGACATCAGAAAATTCATAATGGAGAGAAACCTTATGATTGCAGTGAATGTGGAAAGGCTTTCAGCCAGAAGGGAGACCTTACTAAACATCAAAGAATTCATAGTGGTGAGAAACCTTATAAATGTAACAAATGTGGTAAAGCCTTTAGTATCAGCTCACAGCTCAATATGCATGAAAGAATTCATACTGGAGAGAAGCCCTATAAATGTAATCTGTGTGAAAAAGCCTTCATCCAGAAAGGACGTCTTACTGAACATTACAGAATTCATAATGGAGAAAAACCTCACAAATGTACTGAATGTGGAAAGGCCTTCAGTCAAATTACATACCTTAGTCGGCATGAGAGAATTCATACTGGAGAGAAACCATATAAATGCAGTGAATGTGAGAAAGCCTTCAGCAATAGCTCAGCACTCAATGTACATCAGAAAATTCATACTGGTGTGAAATCCCATGTATGTCTGGAATGTGGGAAGGCCTTCCTCCAAAGTATAGGCCTTAGTTTACATCAGAGAATTCATACTGGAGAAAAACCATATAAGTGTGACGTATGTGAAAAAGCCTTCAGCCAGCGGGGAGACCTTTCTCGACATCAGAAAATTCATAATGGAGAGAAACCCTATAAATGCAGTGATTGTGGAAAAGCTTTCACCCAGAGGGGACACCTTACTGAACATCAGAGAGTCCATAGTGGGGAGAAACCGTATAAATGTAAAGATTGTGGTAAAGCCTTCAGCAACAGCTCACAGGTCACTCTTCATTATAGAATACATACGGGAGAGAAACCTTACAAATGTAACGAATGTGGACAAGCCTTTAGTCGTCCAGGGAGCCTCAGTGAACATCAGAAAATTCATTCTGTAGAGAAGCCTTATAAATGTAGTGAATGTGGAAAAGCATTCAGCCGCAATCTGTACCTTAGTCGTCACCAAACAGTTCATACTGGGGAAAAGTGCTATCCATGTAATGAATGTAGCAAAGCCTTCCGAAATGGCCATTGTCTTACTCTACATCAGAGAATTCATAGTGGAGAAAAACCCTATCAGTGTGGTGAATGTGGAAAAGCTTTTGGCAGAAAACTATACCTAACTCAACATCAGAGAATACATAGTGGTGAGAAACCTTATGAATGCACTACATGTGGTAAGGCCTTCACTCGATGTACGACACTTATTCAGCATCAGAAAATTCATGCTAGAAATAAACCCTAGGGGTGGCTAGGTGGCACAGTGAATAGAGCACTGGCCCTGGAGTCAGGAGGACCTGAGTTCAAATCTGGCCTCAGACACTTAACATTTACTTGCCGTATGGCCTGGGGCAAGTCACTTAGCCCCAATTGCCCTGCCCTTCCCCCTCCAAAGAGCAAAAAAAAAATTTTTTTTAAGAAAGAAACCCTAGAAATTTAAAGCAGATGTGTATTCCTAGACATTAAAACATATTATAAACTTCTTTTAATCAAAATACTCTGGTACTGGCAAGAAGGTAAGGAGACAGAATAGGGATACCATCTATCTAACAAAATAGAGTCAAAATATTAGTGTTTTATGAACTTACGGAAAATATAAACTAGCAAAAGAAGTAGTTAAGAAATTTACTAGGGAAAATTAGTTAGCAATATCGCAGAAAGTGGACATAGAATTATATCTCATAACTCATGCTTCAGGATTCCCCCTGATTCGTAACCTCAAATATATTTGTAAAATGAACTAAAAGTGGGGGAGAAAATGGGATTATGCAGTTATTTCAAGTGTAGAATTAAGAAAATGTATTAAATAATTAGAAGGGTCAAGTTAAGATATATTTAAGGACAAAAATAAAATGGAAAAATATGAAAGCAATATCACCAAAGTAAAAAAGCACTTGTAAATAATGTTGATGTCAAATATGATAAATATGAAAAGAACTACTAAAAATCGACAGAAGTAGCTCTTAGTCCACAGTGGAGACGTGGGCAATGGGTAGGAATAGACAATTTTCAAATGAGAAAACAAATTGTGAATACCACGAAAAGTGTTCAGTCTCAATCAAAATTATATACGTTAAAGTATCATTGATATACTCTTCAAATCCCCCCCCCCAAATAGAAACAATACTTGTGGAATTGAAGAGAGAGATTGGTGGTAGAAAGTTACAGACTTTTTAGCATATGGTTTCTCAGTATGTAGTAAATGTCACCAAAAAAATACCCTTTTGTTGGTCATTGCATTGATAACTATACACTTTGAAAGTTATCAGAAGCAAAATGGAGTTTTCTGGTCAAAGATTTTAATATTTCATATTCGTTGATAATAAAAAGAATTGGAAACAAGCACCTGAAGTATCTAGCAGTAGGGTGTTTGTTAAATTGTGAGACATTCATAGAGTAGAATCCCATTATGTAATTAAAATAGATGACTGAGGAATATGATGAAATTTAACGAGGGTCCTTGTGACAAACAAAATAAAGGTCATATAGCTACTACCAAGTAAGAATGATTGGAATGAAAGGACAAGAATGTGAGGGAGACTTGTGGAGTAACTGAAAAGCTATTGGATTTGTGCATATTCAGATTCTTTCAATATAAGTGGCTGTGTAGTATCACTGTTCTGTAAGAAGTGATAAATATATTGAATACAGAAGTGCATGTGAAAACTTAAATGAGCTGCTACAAAGTTAACTAAGCAGAATTGGGAAAAAAAACACAGATTCACAATAACTACAATGGAAATGGAAATAATCCAACAGCAAAATGATAAAAAAAAAAAATGCTATGAAATTAAAATGACTAAGCTTGACTCCAAAGAAGTGATTTGAGACTCATAGGGTCTCTCCCATACACTGTCATGATGGAAATCTGTGATAAAGACAAACTGGGGCAAAAAGTTCTGTGCACAATCAATTTACTAGCAAAGCTAACAGTTATCAATAAATGAGGTCAGTGGCTTATCATTAGCCATAGACAAACTGGGGGTTTACAGAGCTTATTTTTATAATCATAAAGGAATGGAAAAATTACAGATTCTTGGGAAACTTGATTGAATTCTGATTGGATGGTGCATGACACTTGACTGAAGGGCAAGCTAGGTACATTGTCGAACAATTGGAGGTTAGCTAGGCACTATTGGCAGGATCGGGGGTGTAGGTGTGTCAGAGCATAACAGAGAGAGATAGTTGTCAGTCTGCCTCTGGTTATAGTTTTACATCAGTCAGTCTCGATCCCAGATTATTTTACTAACTGAACAGTGATGTTGCTTGCAGTAAGTGCAGCTGAGAGGGCTGACTTAACTAACTACAAAAGGAAACTTGGCCTTCCGTGAAATGGGGCAATTTTTGTCCCAGCTCAGTTCTGCAGTAACTTAGCTCAACTGCTCAACTCTACCAAAATGAGGAACCTAATCTCTGACTGCATCTCTTAATCCAACATCTATCTGAGTCTAAGTCATTTATGTTGAAATAAATCAACAGTATAATCAGGATTGACTTGACTAAGAATTATTTCTTTCAAGACACCCATTGCTTTGCAGAGCTGGGGTATTATAGGTGTGAACAGTATATATAGACTCCAGCAGGTTTCCATATATTGGTTGGTTTTGCTGAACTGTTTCTTTTTCCTTTTCTCTCTATTATAACGGGTAGCTCTCTGGGAGCAGTTCAGGGAAGGATACATTGGAAAATGTAAGTGATATAAATATAAACTATCAATAAAAATTATTTTAAAAATAAATGTAAGAGGTTTCTGTACAAATTCAATTAGTTGTATTAGTATTCCCAATTAAGTTTAATTATTCAAAAAGAATTCATCTGAGACCAACTGTAAAAATGCAAGGTACGTGAATAAGCCTTTAATGATAGTATATACTGAAGAAAAAGACCCTACAAATCATGTGTGACAAAACTTTGGGTGACATGTCACTTGTCCCTTGTGCTGCATCAGAAAAGTCATAATGTAGACAAATCTTATCAGTGTAATAGGTAGAAAAAGGCCTCCCTCAGAATCATGTGACTTACTGAAATGTGAGAAGATACCAGCAATAAAATGCCAATGGAGGTAATGGGAAAGCCTAGCCCCAGCCCATCCCTGCAGTACATCAGAACAGGCACACTAGGAAACAGGGACAAAGATTTAGTGGTGGAAGGGACTGCAGAGTCCCACCTAATCCAACCCCTGCATTTTAGATTAGGAAATAGGTAAAGTGAGTATTCCTTTCCAGACAGGACACAAGGTACTTGCCAGCAAGGGCATCTTATGTGCCCTATTGCTAAACTCAACCACTTCCCCTTCTCCAGAACAGCCATTGCTGGCCTGTCCAGACACTGTACTCTCCCCTCGGCTTGGAGAGAGGAAGCAAGCATTTATTAAATGCCTACCATGTATCAGGCACTGTGCTAAGTGACAGGTATGGGCCCTGGAAACCATCCTCTCTCATGAGAGGAAAGAGTCAGGGGGGCATTTCCAGCCTTGCCCCTGGTGCCTCACTGCCCCCACCCACCCCATGGACCTCTCACACTCACCTCTGTCCTCCCACTTTCCATGGTCACCTTACCTGAGTCCTACTGTTCCTACTGGACACATGTCCTGCCCCCCACCTCAGACCTGAAGGTCTCAGATTCCACTCCTCAGCCTCACTTTACAGATGGTGAATATGAAGATTAGATGATTTACCCAGAGTCACACAGATAGTGAGTGTCTGAGACTTCATTTCACTGTAGATCTCCATGACTCCAGGCCTAGTTGTGTGTCCACTGTGCCAGTAGCAGAATTATAATCACTTAACTTTCTGTGAAAATTAAAGAATCATCCTATAAACATTCAACTAGTCTTTGGTCAGTGCCTTTATTTTTTTTTTTTTTAAGCAATCGGAGTTAAGTAACTTGCTCAAGGTTACACAGCCAGGTGTTTCTGGATGGGTGCTAAGTGTCTGAGCCCGGGATTCGATCTCCAGGTCTTCTCAACACTGGAGCCTGTGCTCTTACTCGCTGTGCTACCTGGCCGCCCCTGGTGAGTGCCTTTATGATAGGTTTTTAAGCCTTTTCTGTGTCATAAACCCTTTTGGCAATCTGGCGAAACCTATGGACCCCTTTTTGTAATGATTTGATATAAAAAATCCTAATTGGAAGAAATGCTGAGCTTAAGTTGGAGCTTAGTGAAATAAAGATGTAATTTTTTTCCATGCAAGTTTATGGATGCCCTGAATCGAGAGCCCCTGCCCCAAGGATTCTCCTTTCAGCCTGGCCAAATAGGAACTTAAGATAGATTTCTATTGAAATATTGAAATGTGTTCTTCCTCTTGGCCTGATCATTCCCCTAACCAGGGATGGGGAGCCTGCAGCCTTGAAGCCACAGGTTCCCCACCCCCATTCTCCAGTCCTGTATCTAATTCAGGAAGGACTTCTCCTTAGGCTGAGCAGGTCTCTCCCTTTAGAAACTGGTTAGGTGGAAGGGACAATGTGAGTTCCAAGCCCCTCTAGTCTCACGGGAAATCAGGAACTGCCTTGGGGCCTTTTGGTTCAGAGACGGTTCCGTGCCCGTGGGAGATGAGGAGGTGCTGAGGGCCAGTCTAGTTGCCGGCTCACAAGGACGCCTCTCCCAAGACCGCTCGCTCGATGAGCTGCAGCTGCCATGGCTGGTTTGGGGGCCCTCTTCCATTGGTTCACCTTCCCCAGGCACGAGGAATTCATGCCTGAATCATGCTGTATATAAGGAGCCAGCTTTCTTCCTCCCAGTAGCCACCTCAGAATAAACTATAGGCAGTTTCTTTCCCTATCCTCTGGTCTCCTCAATAACCTCCTGAGAATACAACCTAAGGCTGGCCCTTGGGTTAGGAAATGTAGTGGCCACTTACAGTTAGGCCTTCAATAAGAACAGTGTAAAAAAGATCTCTGTGTAGTAGGGTGTGTTTGCTTTGGTTTTGTTTTTAATCCGTAGCTAGAAGCTGCTGCAGTGCAGAGTGCTAAGCCTGGAGTTAGGAAAACTCCCTTCCTGAGTTCAAATCTGGCCTCAAACACTAGCTCTGTGATCCTGGGCAAGTCACTTAACCCTATTTTCCTTAGTTTCCTCATCTGTAAAATGAGGTGGAGAAGAAAATGGCAAACTACTCCAGGATCTTTGCCCAAAAAAAAAACCTCAAACGGGGTAACAGGGTTGAACATAACTGAAAAATGATGAAACGAAAGAAGATTAAAAAATTTGGTGTCTGCATGGGAGGGTATATTTTTCTGGCACTGTGCTGGTGAAACAAAGAGAAAATGAAAACCAGGCTCTCACTTCAAGGGACTTATATTCTCCTAAAAGAAATAACACATACATAGACAAATGGGCATGATGGAAAGCTGACTGACTTCACAGGCAAAGGAATTCCCACTCTTATACTTACTACCTGTGAGACCTTGGGCAACTCATTTCATGTCAGTTCCTCATCTGTAAAATGAAGGGGTTGTGCAAAGCAGCCTTTGAGGCTTTATTCCCTCTCTGGCTCTGTGACCCAGTGAAATAAATATGCCTGTGCCTGCATGTGCACATACACATCCACACTCAAAATACTTAACAGGGGACATGCTAACATCTAGCAAAATTAAGAGCAATCTCTTGTGGATCCAATCCTCAGCAGGCTGATGGTCAAAGGGATGCAAATAAACAGCTCTTTATAAAAGAAAGGGGGAAAAAAAACCTCTTTTAATGAGATGAAACATTACTCCTTGTCACTAATGAGAGAAAAGCAAATCAAAATCACTCGGTGGTTTTGATTCACACCCGGCAAATTAGCCAAGATGACAAAAAGATCATTGTTACAGGAATTGTAGGAAGACAGAAAGAAACACAGTGCTGGACCTAGGAATTGATATAAGCATTCTGAAAAGCAGTTGGGGACGACGTTAAGGGTGAGATTCAAACGTTCCTAGCTTCTGACCCCGAAATCGCAGCCCAAGGCACGTGTCCCTACGGTGTCACAGAGAGAGGAGTCCATGCGCACACAAATATTTACGAGGGCACTTTATGATTATTAAAAGAACTGCGGAGCGGCTAGTGTAAAATAATGCCTCGGGAATAGAGGGAAGCAGAGGAAGACAGGGACGGGGGCAGCGGGAAGTAAGGAGACCCAAGAAAACCCTCATACACAGACGACACGCGTACCGGGAAAGAACAGTGGAGCCACCACTGAAAGGGAGGAGGAGATACATTGTAACCCTGGATGTATCTGGGCAGGGACCGACGCGCAGGCCAGGAGCGCCTCGGAGCTACCTCTCCGTCTCCTCCTGCTGTGTTCAGGGCGGCTCCCCGGGGAAGGAGCAGGAAGGGCTGACGAGGACGGACAAGGGCTCCCGAAGGGTTCTGAAGGGAAGTGGAGGGGAGGGAGCCTTCCCGGCGTGGGGCCAACACAGGGGGATGCCCGGGAAGACGGATCAGAACCAGCGTGTGCTGGGCTGCAGGACCAAGGACAGCGCCCGCAGTC
>NW_027186362.1:146492-148302 GCF_028583685.1 Petaurus breviceps papuanus | reverse complement strand
CCGAGGACTGACGGTCTAAGGGGGAGACCAGGGCCCAGACAGCTGGAGCGGGGAGAGGGCGACGCTGCGCCCCCTACCAGAGGCCCGGCCCTGCCGTCCTCTCTATTCACGGCAGATGTAAGAGACGGGACGCCAGGGACCCAAAGACCAAGGTCCAGCGGGCCTGCGCAGGGGATGGGAGGGGGTGGGGGAGGGGCACGAGCACTGCAGTGACGTAAGAAGCAGAAAGTACCCGCACCAGCCCCTTTCCGTAAAGGGACCAAGGAGGGCGACGTTCAGGGCACACCTCCGCGCGGTCACGACGGCTCGCCCTAGAAGAGGCCTCGGTAAAGACTGCACATGCGCCCCGAGCTGTCGCCGAACTCCACTTCCCGGGATGCAACGCACAGGCGGGCCCATTTTTCTGGTGTCTGGACTCCACTTCCCAGGAGGCCGTGCGGGATCAGGTGGTGCATAGCCCTCGGCATTGTGGGAGTGGTCATTGGGTGCTCTCAGCGCGCAGTCGCAGTTTTCTTCAGGCCCGGGAGCTTTGAGTTCCGAGACTCGGTCCTCAGGAGCGAGGACGGGCGGGAGGCGCATGCGCGAATCCGGATGTGCAGGTCAGTTTCAGCTCGGTCTGTCTGTCTGTAGGGTGCTGTGTCTCACTAACAGCTGAGTAGGGCTGGGAGGGGGTGTCTCTCTGTTTCTGAGAGAAAGCCGTCTCTGGGAGGCCCTACTGTGTGCTCAGAGCGATCCTGGGCATCACGCCCATTCTACAGGTGAGGAAACTGAGGCAGGCAGAAGCAGGCAAAGGACTGACCCAGGGTCACACAGCCAGTGCGAGTCTGAGGCTGGATTTGAACTCGGGGCTTCCGGGCCGGCCATCTCTCCACTGTCTCCAAGAGACACTGTCTCTGTCTCTCTCTCCTCTGTGTCTCTCCCTTCTGTGTCTCTCTCTGTCTGTCTCTCTCCTCTGTGTCTCTCCTCTGTGTCTCTCTGTTTCTCTCTCCTCTGTGTCTCTCTCTGTCTCTTCTCTGTGTCTCTCTCTGCCTCTCTGTCTCTGTGTCTCTCTCCTCTGTGTCTCTGTCTATCTCTCTTTCCTGTGTCTCTCTCTATCTGTCTCTCTCTCCTCTGTCTCTGTGTCTCTCTATCTCTCTCCTCTGTCTCACTCTCTATCTCTGTCTTTGTCTCTCTTTCCTCTGTCTCTCCTCTGTGTCTCTCTCTGTCTCTGTCTCTCTTTCCTCTGTCCCTCCTCTGTCTCTCTCCCCTCTGTGTCTCTCACTGTCTCTTTCCTCTGTCTCTCTCTGTGTCTCCTCTGTGTCTGTCTCTCTCTCTCTCCCCTCTCTCTCTGTCTCTGTCTCTTCTCTGTGTCTCTCCTTTCTGTTTGTCTCTCTTTCCTCTGTGTCTCTCTCTGTCTCTCTCCCCTCTGTCTCTCTACTCTTGTCTCTCTCTCTCTCTGTCTCTCTTTTCTTTGTCTCTCTCCTCTGTGTCTCTCTATCTCTGTCTCTTCTCTGTGTCTCTCTCTGTCTCTGTCTCTCTTTCCTCTGTCTCTCTCTATCTCTGTCTCTCTCCCCTCTGTGTCTCTCTCTGTCTTTGTCTCCTCTGTGTCTCTCTCTCCTCTGTGTCTCTCTCTGTCTCTGTTTCCTCTGTGTCTCTCTTTCTCTCTATCTCTGTCTCTCTCCCCTCTGTGTGTCTCTCTCTTCTCTGTGTCTCTCCTTTCTGTTTGTCTCTCTTTCCTCTGTGTCTCTCTCTGTCTCTCTCCCCTCTGTCTCTCTACTCTTGTCTCTCTCTCTCTCTCTGTCTCTCTTTTCTTTGTCTCTCTCCTCTGTGT
>NW_027186362.1:136420-141492 GCF_028583685.1 Petaurus breviceps papuanus | reverse complement strand
GGAAGGGTGAGCAGGGAGAACATCCCAGACTTGGGCAGGGTGGGGGCTGATCCTGCTCCAGTTTGATCAGGACTCCTTTTAGTAATGTGCCCATTTTGGAAAGACCCTTGTAAGAGCAATATCCCTAGAGGAGAGGACCCAGGATGGCATGGGGACTGGTGACTTGCCATAGAAAGATTAATTTAGAAGAAAGAACATTGAGGTTTGTCTTGATGTCTTTGAAGGCCATCATAAGGAGGAAAAAACTCCACTTGTCTAGCCACTCAGGACAGAACTGCTTATGACTGGAAGAGGCAAATCTCAGTTTGATGTACAGAAAAGCTCCATATGCATCAAAGCTGTCTCAATGTTGAATTTGCTGCTAGGGTAGATAGTGGCTTGCCTGCCCCTGGAGGTCTGGTCAGGGAGATCCTGGCTCCTCTTGCTGAGAACTGGGTTGGACTAGGTGAATCCCCTTCTAGGTCTGAGCGCTGTGACTCTATGGGCTTAGTCACCAGCAGCTGTGAGGCAGGCTAGGGTGGTGTGGTGAGGGCCAGGGCCCAAAGAATTAGAACAACCCATCAGTCAAGGAGAAGTAAACACTCAGAAGCTTTTGCGATCTCAGTGACATGAATTAGCGTCAGAGCGAGGTTAATCTAGTTATTATGTTCTCAGTAGCTTGGAGAGACAAAACCAGGGAGGGTGACTAGTTAGAAGTAATAGTAATACGGGGCCAGTGATGAGGGCCCGTTTTCTGATCTCCAGGGATGCCTGCTTCTCATTGTAATGTTCTGCTTGTCCATGATCCCCCACTCATTACACTCCTCTTCTGACTCCTCCACATTCAGCTCTCCGAAGTCCCAAGGCCTTTTATTACTTCGTCATTTGGGAGGAAAGACACTAGTTTATTCTTTGCAAGCATTTCAATGTGCTTTTGTTGATCATTGTGCCTTTATGTTCTGAACACTGTTAGACAGACAAGCTTGCCACTCTCCAGAAGGCAGGAGAACGAATAGTTCCAGGATTGAAGAGTTGGCCAAGCACAAGGAGAGAGCAGATCTCCCTCAGCATGTTTCCAAAGAAGGGATGGGAGGGTACCTTGCTCCAGCTCAGCTGCCATCCCAGTGCCCTGATGAGCTCTCTCACAGGGCTTATTTTATTTTACTCATGCTAGCCTTGTAGAACCCATCCCACCCCCAACCTCATTTGCTCTCCCTGACCCCTCAGAAGAGAGTATAATGGAAACCTCCCAATCTTGGTGAAGAAATACAAGGATCTGGTGTTCAGTGTTTTTCAGTATTCTTACACATATGGAAATATATTCTTGAAAACCAATAAGGACTCACTAGAGTCAGTTTCCTTTCTGCCCACCCAGGAAATGGAAGACATTTACTTTCTTTTCTTTCATTTTTTTCTCCTTTCTTCTCTACTGAGAATTTCAAAGTAGGCTGGAGACCCAGAAGACAATTCAAAAGAAAGGCGTTTCTATGAAAGAATCATCCAATGACAGACTCAGAAAGGTTGATCCCTGGGAATCTCAGCCTGGAGAAACTTGGTGTTGTGATATGAAGTTTGATAGAGGTCAGTGCAACAAGGAGAGAGATTTGAAGCCAGAATCAGAGACAAGAAGACATGAATGTAACAAATTCAGGGAAAATTTCAGTTCACAGTTAGTCTTTGGTTTACACAGGAATGTTTTTTTTTTTTCCCCAGAAAGAGGCTCTACAGATATGATACACATGGAAATAGCATCAAGCTATCTTCAGACCCGAGTAGTCATAGTAAAATCTCAGGAAAGAAATCTCACAAAGACAATGAATGCAATAAAGCCTTTAGTGACTACACAGACCTTATTGAGGATCATAAAATAACTACTAACACAAAACCTTACACATGTATTGGATTTGTCAGAGTTCTCCATCAGAGACAACACCTTACTCAACACCACAGAAGTCATCCTGAAAGGAAACCTTATACTTGCAGAGATTATGGAAGGAAGAACCTTTAGCCAGCCAACACACCATATTCCACATCAGGAAACTCTTGATGGGAGTAAACCCTGTAATTGTAGTGACTATGACAATTCCTTAAGCAATAGTTCACCCCTTATTCTGTGTCACATAATTAATAGTGGAGAGAAACCATATAAATGTAATGTGTGTGGAAAAGCTTTCAGCCAACAAGGATGTGTTACTGAACATCAGCCAATTCATAATGGAGACAAACCCAATAAATGTAGTGAATGTGGGAAATCCTTCATCCAGAGAAGATGTCTAATTGAACATCACAGAATTCATAGTGGAGAGAAACCCTATCAATGTCATGAATTTGGGAAGTCTTTCACTAGTCATTCAGGCCTTATTATACATGGGATAATTCATACTGGAGAGAAACCTTATAATTGTAATATATGTAAGAAAGCATTCAGCTGGAAAGGAGGTCTTTCTTGACATCAGAAAATTCATAATGGAGATAAACCTTATAAATATAATGATTGCAAAAAAGATTTCTCCCAGCGGGGACACCTTATAGAACATCAGAGAATACATATTGGGGAGAAGCCATATAAATGTAAATTATATGGTAAAAGTAATCTACAGAGCCTCAGTAAACATCTGAAAATTCATATAAATGCAATGAATGTGGAAAAGCTTTTACCCAGAGGGGAACCCTTACTGAACATCAGAAAATTCATTCTGGAGAGAAGCCTTATAAATGTAGCATATGTGGAAAAGCCTTCAGTCATCCACGAAGCCTCACTGAACATCACAGAATTCATTCTGGAAAAAAACCATATAAATATAGTGAATGTGGAAAAGCTTTTACTCTGAGAGGAATTCTTACTGAACATCAGAAAATTCATTCTGGGGAGAAGCCATATGAATATGAATGTGGAAAAGCTTTCACACAAAGGGGAAGCCTTATTGAACATCAAAGAATTCATATTGGGGAAAAGCCATATAAATGCAATATTTGTGATAGACTTTAGTCATCCACAAAGCCTCACAAAACAACGGAAAATTCATTCTGGAGAGAAACCTTATAAATGCAGTGAATGTGGAAAAGCTTTTGCCCAGAGGGGATCCCTTACCGAACATCAGAAGATTCATTCTGGGGAGAGACCCTATATATGTAATGAATGTGGAAAAGTTTTCCCCAGAAGGAGAAAACTTAATGAGCATCAGAAAATTCATACTGTAGAGAAACCCCATAAGTGTAGCATATGCGAAAAAGCCTTCATACAGAGACATCATCTTACTGAACATCAAAGAATTCAGTCTGGAGAAAAACCTTATAAATGTATGTATGTGAAAAAGCTTTCAGCCAGAGGAGACCTTTCTCGACATCAGAAAACTCATACTGGGGAGAAACCCTATAAATGTGAATGTGGAAAAGCTTTCAGCCAGCAATTGTATGTTACTCAACATTGAGGAATTCCTAATGGGGAGAAATCTTGTAAAAATGCCTGTAATAGGTAATATTTTTATAGCGCCTTAAGTTTTGCACTGTGCTTTATGTGAATTTTCTCATTTGATCCTTATAAATATACTACATGTGGTAAGGTAAAGACTTTACCCAGCATATATCCTATGTCCAGTTCTTATTCACCATCAGGAAATTAATACCAAAAAGAAACCCCCAAAATTTAAGGTAGACTTTTCACTCCCACATATTAAAACATGTTATATTTTTTCCATTAAAACATTCTGGTAATGAATACGATGGGGGGGGGTGTGGAGGAGGGAGAGGGAGAGATAATAGAGGAAGGAACAGATAGTTAGCAGTCACAACAAAATATAAATCTAAGTTTAACATCAATAAACCTATAGAAAATAAAACCAGTGGAAAGATTAACAAATGTCCTTGAGAAAATTAATGAAAATTTTTTACAGAAAACAGATTTAGAACTGTTTCTCACATCATACACCTTTCAGAGTCCATCCTAGATTGTCATCTTAAAAAGTTTGTGCAAAATGAACTATAAAATATGAAATGGAATTTGTATTTATCTGTTTTTGAAGGGAGATGTTCCATTATAAAAATAGGAGTTATCAGGAACAAGTTATATGTTACATGACATGGAAATATCAGTATATTTACAAGAAAGCTAACCAAAAGAAGAAATATTGGGAAAACAGAAAATAACATATAAGTGGTAAACTTGATATATAACTGACATAATAAGGAATTATTTAAAGTTTACAAAGGCAACTCCCAGTCCACCTTGGAATAGTGGTCAAGGATATGAACATCATTTTCAGGTGGTTTGGCTCCTACGTTAATCAAAGAGTAACAAAAATGTCCTTGAAGTCCTCTTGAGATTAGCAAAAAAAATTAAAAGCGCTGACACTGCTGATGGGTGTGGGGAGAAATGAGGATTTTCATTGAGGGTGAAAACTTTCAGCATCTTTAAATCAATCTTAGGTTAAATAATAAACATCAGAAGAAAAAAAAATCCTATGGGTAGGACTTGAATCCCCAAACCTCATTGTTGAGAATATACCTTAAAAATGTTATAAAAAAAACCAGCCTGCCAACCTGAGGGAGTGTGGGGGACAGGTAGACACCAGAGGGACACCAGAGGTGGCGGAGCAGCCCTGGCACCGAAGGGGCTCGGCCGCCCTGAGCACCCCGCACACCCATCACTACCCACCGTACAAAATGGGATTGGTCTGATCCCCAGAGGACCTGAGCGCAGCTTTAAGGAGAAAGTGTCGAATGCACCGCCAAGACTGTGGGTGTGGGTGTCGGGGGGGGGGTCTTCTCCTTCGCTCAGCAGGTGGAGCAGGAAGGAGAGGGGGACCACCGGTCCCAACCTCGCTGCGGCCATCTGTGCCCACTCACTGCAGACTGGGGAGCGCGCACAGCCCTGGAGGGCAGAGCGGGGGGAGGCACAACCGAGGGGGGGTGCAGTCCTGGGGGGTACATGGCGGGGGGCACAGCCCGTTTCACGCCCCGCTGTCTCCAGCAACCCTCGGGGCGTCTGCCTAAGGCCGCTCAAGTCCATCCAGGACTTGAGCCGCCAACGCCGGGACAAGAGGCCACTTGGGCCGGGGAGAGCTCCTGGCCAGCTGAGACTCTGAGCCCAGGCC
>NW_027186362.1:54223-136320 GCF_028583685.1 Petaurus breviceps papuanus | reverse complement strand
GAGCCCGGAGGGCGGGGCAGAGCGGCGGGGCGGGGGCGGGATCTCCCTACGTCAGCCCCTCCGCAGCTGTCTGTCATCCCCCTCCTCCCGCCGCCAGGCCCGTCCGTCGGTCCTCACGGCGGTCTCCCAGAAATAAGAAAGACACATAAGTCGGGAGACCCCAAAGAGGGCAAGTGCAAGGGGCCGCCCACGGGGGAAGGCCTGCGACCTGCCAATCAGAGAGGGCCGGGGGCGGGGCAAAGCAGGCGCCCTAGGGAGACCCTTCGCCCTCCTTGGGAAGCCCCGCCCCTCCTCCTCCTCCTCCTCCGCGGTCTTCTGGGCCCCGCCTCCTTTTACTCTACACCGTCAGCTGGAAGCGAAGCCCTGCGCATGCGCTCTGCGCAAACGGTATTGGTCTTCCCACGATCTGGACTCCATTTCCCAGGAGGACGTGCGGGGCCAGGTAGTGTGGAGCTCACGGCATTGTGGGAGTGATCTCGGAGTCATTTCAGCGCGCTTGCGCAATTTTCCTTTGGCCCAGGATTTTTGGGGGAACGAGAATGGCCGAGAGGCGCGTGCCCGGCGGCGCCCGCACGTCCGTGTGCGCGTGCGCGCGCGCCCGGGTCCAGAGGTGCGTCTTTGGTTGGGTCTCTTCCTTCCGGAGCCTTAGGGTGTCTCTGGGAGGCCCTACTGTGTGCTCAGAGCGATCCTGGGGGGAGGGGCCGTCACCCCCATTCTACAGGTGAGAAAACCGAGGCAGGCAGAAGCAGGCAAGGGACTGACCCAGGGTCACACAGCCAGTGCGAATCTGAGGCTGGATTGGAGCTCGGGGCTGCTGAGCCGGCCATCTCTCCACTATCGCCGAGACACTGTCTGTCTCTCTCTGTCTTTGTCTCTTTTTCCTCTCTGTCTCTCTCCCCCTGTATCTCTGTCTCTCCTCTCTATCTCTCTCTCCTCTGTGTCTCTCCTCTGTGTCTCTCTTTATCTCCGTCTCTCCTCTGTGTCTCTCTCTGTCTTTGTCTCTCTTTCCTCTGTGTCTCTGTCTCTCTCTCCTCTGTGTCTCTCTCTGTCTCTGTCTCTTTCTCCCCTCTGTGTCTCTCTGTCTCTGTTTCCCCTCTGTGTCTCTCTCTGTCTCTGTCTCCCCTCTGTGTCTCTCTCTGTCTTTGTCTGCCCTCTGTGTCTCTCTCTGTCTCTGTCTCTCTCCCCTCTATGTGTCTCTCTCTGTCTCTGTCTCTCTCCCCTCTATGTGTCTCTCTCTGTCTCTGTCTCTCCTCTGTCTCTCTGTGTCTCTCTCTGTCTCTCCTCTGTGTCTCTCTCTGTCTCTGTCTCTTTCTCCCCTCTGTGTCTCTCTGTCTCTGTTTCCCCTATGTGTCTCTCTCTGTCTCTGTCTCCCCTCTGTGTCTCTCTCTGTCTTTGTCTGCCCTCTGTGTCTCTCTCTGTCTCTGTCTCTCTCCCCTCTATGTGTCTCTCTCTGTCTCTGTCTCTCTCCCCTCTATGTGTCTCTCTCTGTCTCTGTCTCTCCTCTGTCTCTCTGTGTCTCTCTCTGTCTCTCTCTCCTCTGTGTCTCTCTCTGTCTCTGTCTCTGTCTCCCCTCTGTGTCTCTCTCTGTCTTTGTCTCCTCTGTGTCTCTCTCTCCTCTCTGTCTCTCATCTGTCTCTCCCCTCTGTGTCTCTCTTTCTCTCTATCTCTGTCTCTCTCCCCTCTGTGTGTCTCTCTCTTCTCTGTGTCTCTCTCACCCTGCTGGGGGTGAGGCGGGGGGGGGGGGCGGGGGTGGACTGCAGCCCTTGGGGAGGACCCAACTTTCCTGCCCTTGTTAGTGTCCCCCTGGAGGCTGAGCTGGGCAGAGGGCGGCACCCTCACCTGGGAGACCTTTCCCCAGAGCCCCTGGGCAGCGGCTGAGGCTGAGGAGTGGAATCTGAGACCTTCAAATCTGGGGGGCAGGACGTGTGTCTCATCAGAAGCCCCCGAAAAGAAGGACCTGGGCCAGATAACCATGGAGAGTGGGGCAGAGGCCCCAGGGACCATGGACAGAGGTGAGTGTGACAGGCCCACTGGATGGGGGTGGTGAGGGAGGGGTCTGGGCAGGAGGGACCTGGAGCAGGACTGAGGTTCCCCCTGACCCCCTCCTTCTCCCCCAGACTCTGCCCTCCCTGGAGAGATGAGCAGAGAGTGGTGCAAGGCAGGAGTGACCTCAGGGCTCCCAGCGGCCCCCAGCTCCTTGGTGAGTGGACAGTCCTTGGTGGAGCGTGGGTCCCCCCTGGGGTCCTCGAGTCCCTGACCCAAAGTGCAGGGGTCTCAGGGTCCACAATTCCCTGCAGCTGGGAGGGTGCTTGGGGGTCAAGTAGCCGTGCCCTGGCCCTGGGGGGGGGGGGGGGACCGAGGCACAGAGTGATGACCTCATTGGACGCCATCTGACAGTACTGGACAGCAGGGATCTCTCCCTGACCACCAGCCCCATGAGGGCAGGGCCCATGCAGTGCCCCTGAGGGCCCCATCCACCACTGTGCACACAGTAGGCCCTTCTTTCATGCCTTCCAGGGTCTTAGCATTATTCTTGTGAATTTGGGAATCATTGGCAAGCAAGAACTTTTCACTGTTTAGAAACCGACCAAAAAGAGAATTGTCTAAGAAATTACAACCTTGTCTGTGTGCTTTTTGAAAAGCGTGATCAGTTTAACATCATGGTAACCAAATTGCTCATTTGTGTCCTGAGGGTTTTTCACACATTTTTAATAATTTCTTGATTTTTGAATCATATATCTTAAATTTGGAATATTACTAAATAGTTTTAGTGGTTACTGTTTTGTAGAATAGTTTGAAACCTGGTGTTTCTCAACCCCCTTCCTTCCTATCATTTTTCATTATTTCCTTCGACTTTCTTGACCATGTCTTCCTCTAGATGAATTTTTTTATTTAGTCACAGTTTATAAACTCTGCTCCTGTTTGGTCACCCTTAGTTATTTGGAATTCCACTAAATCCGTAAATTTAGATGATAGCTTTTGTATTCTGTTGACACAGCCTGACCAAGAACAATGAGGATTTCTCTAGCTAGTCAATTTGGTCAAGTCTTTATTTCTAAAAAGTATTCAATAGGTCTTGTGATATGTAGATCTTCACAGATTTTATTCATATTAGAGTTATTTTAAATGGAATTCCATTTTCTTCTTTCTCCTGCTAAGTTTTTAATTTTTTAGTGATATAAAGAAAAGCTGATGTTTTTGTGGGTTTATTTTATAATACTTATGTTATTGAAGCTACTTTTTCAATTAGTTTTTGGGTTTTTTTTAATTTGAATCTCTGGGTTTCTTTAAGAAAAGCATCATATATACAAATACTGATCGGATTTTTCTTCTCTTTTGAGTCTTTCCTTATGTTCATGTCCCCATAGTTTTTCTCTTTTTCTTGTCTGTTAGAGTTAGTTTGATTTCACATGGTGGTGGTGATGGTGGACATAACTGCTTTAACCCTGACCTGGGGTTGGGCATCCAATTTTTCTCCAATACAGGCAATGCTTGTCTGGCAGTACTGGACAGCAGGGATACAGGTTTTAGATAAACACCATTTACCATCTTGAGAAAAAGTCTGTTTATCCTTAAGTGTTCTAGAATTTTTAGCATAAAGGAGTGCTGTTTTAACAAAAACTTTCTGTATCTTGATATAATCATATAGTTCTCCTTGTTTTCTTCTTTATGAGTAGGGACTATGATGCTTATCTTTTTCTGAACCAACTCTGCGTTTCTGATATGAGATCTTTTTGATCAGTGAATAATCTTTTTAATATGTTGCTCTAGCTTCTTTGATAATATTTTATTCCATATTTTTACATTTGTATTCATGAGACATGCTTGTCTGTAAATTTCCTTTTTCTGTTCTCAGTCCCCACATTGGCTATTAGGACCATATGTGTGTCCATCTCTGGGAGATGCCTTTTTTGCATTTATGGAACTAATTTATTCTATTTCAGAGTTCACTATTCTTCAAATGTTTGATTCAATTCAATTATAAATCCATCTGGATCTGAGTATTTGGGAAGGAAGGGAACTCAGGGCTTTTTCATTTTCTTTTTTCTGAGAATGGGTTGCTGAAACTGTTTTAAAAGTTACTTTTGTTTGCATACGATGGGCAAAAAGTTTTGAAAGATTTTCTATATCTGGGGTTGTTTCTCCTGTTTTCATTATTGGTTTTGTAAATTTGACTTTCCCTTTTTTTTTATCAGGTTAGCTAAATGGTCTTTTTCCCCTTGTTCTCTTAAAAAAATATCTTCTTTGATATTAATTTCTTGTTTTAAATTTTCTTCCTTCTTTGATTTTCATAATTTCTCTCTGAGCTTATTTGGTGGTTTTGAATTGGTTTTTTTTTTTTAACATTTTTAGTTGTGCCTTCATTTCACTCGTCTCTTATGTCTCTTGTTTATTGATGACAGTGTTTGGAGATGTACATTTTCTGGTTTGTTTGTTTTTTTTTTAATTTTTTTAAAGCAATTGGGGTTAAGTAACTTGCTCAAGATTACACAGCCATTTATTTCTGGGTGTGGTGCTAAGTATCACAGCCTGGATTCAATCCCAGGTCATCCCGACTCTGGGGCCGGTGCTCTTACTCAGTGAGCCACCTGGCCGCCCCTAAGCAATTGGGGTTAAGTAACTTGCTCAAGGTTACACGGCCATGTGTTTCTGGGTGGGTGCTAACTGTCCGAGCCCGGATTCGATCCTAGGTCATCCTGACTCTGGGGCCGGTGCTCTTAATCGCTGTGCTACCTAGCCACCCTGATGTATATTTTCTGTAAGGACTGTTTTGGCTGCATCCCCAAAGTCCTCATACGCTGCCTCATTGTTGTCTTCTTTGACAACATAATCTATCATTCCTGTGACCCTTTCATTCATTCTTAGAGATTAGATTACTTAGTCTCCATTTAGGTGTGAAGCTTTTCTTCAGATTTCCCTTCTTATAATTTTTTTCATGTGTGATTCACAAAAGGATGTCCTTAATATCACCACTCTATGGCATCTGTAGAGGAGGTTGTTTTTAGGCTGTGGTTACATGCCCAGCTTTGGTATATGTCCCATGGAATACGGAGAAATATGGCAGCCAGGGAGTTGGTCAGCAGGGTGTAAAACCAAGCATGAGCAGCTTTTCAGAGGACTGCTGCTGTGAACAGCTTCAAGGTTCTGATTACACAGCACAGTGAACTCTCTATTCATTCAGTGACAAGCTAAGACAAAACAGTAACAGAAACCAAAGTACAGCATTCACAATATTATAGCATAACAAGTTATCACTAAAGTGTCCACATGGTTTTCACCAAAGTGGTCACCTAGTTTTAAACAAAGTTCAATCATTTAGTAACACAGTCATTTAGTAAGTCCTTAATTCATTCATCCTTAAAGAGGCTTGCCTCCTTAAGGGACACAAAGTTCAAAGGTCAAAGTTCTCCATCCCTAGGTCACAGTAAATCCTAATCTTCTCAGTCATCATCGGTTACCCAAGAAGAGATCTTTTCATCTTGACTCGAGGCTGGCTCTCAGCTTCCATGGTTCCTCTTCCATGGTCCCAGCTGCTTGTCCAGTTCCCATTCCATATTGAAACTCTGTTTCTGGGAATACAAAGCTTGACATAGCCACAATAATATTCATATACATTGCTGGCACCATCATCAATTCACTATCTGCCTAGAAAATCAACTCAGACCCATAAACAAGGTCTGAGAACTCAACACAAATCATTAGTACAGCCCCAGAACCTCTGAATCCCTCCTCCAGGACTTCTGTAAACAGACAACCAGAAGATCCTCTCTCAGGGCTTCCAGGAAGGTCCCATGGCTTCTGTAGGAAGTATCACAAACAAACATCACAGACAGAAGAGACAAACACAGAATGCCAGGATGCCACAAGTTTTCTCCTTCTCCACCACAAGAGCTCCCTTCTCAGTTCTGCTGTCTCCAGCCTGGGCCTCTCCTTACATATGATCATTAGCTCCTCCCCTTCCTGTTGCAGGAGTTCACAAGTGGTGGGATTCATAAGTTCTGGATCTTAATACTTGATACAATCATGAACTGGTTAATAACACAGGGTGTCAACTACTTCTGTGTTCATTCAATAGCTTTGAGTTTTGAGTTCTAAATTCTATTCCTCCCTCCTTCCCCTTTCCCCTTTCTGAGATGGTAAGCAATTCAATATAAATTATACTGTGCAATCGTGTAAAACATTTCCATATTAGTCTTGTTGTTCAAGAAGATGTGAATGAAAGAAAAGGAATGAAAGAAAGAAAGTGAAAAATAGCCTGCTTCAGTCTGTGTTCAGTCAAAATCAGTTCTCTCTGGAGGTGGATAGTCTGTTTCATTGTGAGTCCTTTGGAATTGTCTTGGGTCATGGAATTGCTGAAAAGAGCCAAGTCATTCACAGTTACTTATTGTTACAGTGTTGCTGTTACTGTGTGTAGCAGCAAGGACCCCAAGCGTCCTCAGGGTTGCTGCCAACACAGGTTCTTGGATCTGCTTTGTTAAAGGAAAGCAACTCAAAATGGGTTAACAAGCTTACTTTAATCAGTCAGATATGTATCGTTTACCTAGTTCAGGGGAAAAAGGTCAGCACCCTGAACTTCAAAGTATACAGACAGAATTATCAAGTCAGAGAAACAGACCAAGTAGACAGATTTCAAACTGTCCAACCATTACATCCATACCCAAACAACATCTGGGTTTCAAAGCCGGGGGGCTCTGGACAACGGCTTCCCAGAATTCAGATCAAATCACAGAACACTTCTCAAAGTGAGCCCCCAAAACAAAGTCTCACATCAATAGCCTTCTCCTGGCTCAGAGAATGTAACAACCTTATTGACCCACTGGCCACTCAAGAAGTATCTACTGACAAACGAGCCTCCCTCCCCAGGCTCCGGGTGCACTTTAGCCCAGGGGCAGGGAAGAGCTTTAAGTTTGCATTCCCATTACACTGTGTACAAGGCGCCCCTGGTTCTGCTCACTTCACTTTGTATCAGTTCATGTAAGTCTTTTCAGGCTCTTCTTAAATCCCATGTGCGCATATGCTTTATGTATGTGTATTTCACTGAAAACATTTCTTTTTCTTTCCCTCTCCCCATTGGACAAGAGAAAAGCAAACTATGTCAGGAGCAGAGTTAGCGAAATCCCTTCAGGCTGCTGCCTCTGCCTCCCCAGGCTCCTTTGGGGGTCCTCTCCGTGGTGGCTGTTGTGTGTGCCTTTTGTCACTGCTATCCTTCCTTCCCAGGGCACTGGTGCCCACAGCATTCCAGGATTCTCCCTTTCCCAGTGCTTAGGGCCTGCGGGCACAGACTGGCTCAGCCACTCCCCCATTTCTGGGCATCTCTTAGCTTCTAGTTGTTTGCCAGCCCAAAAGAGCCACCATCAATCCCTTTGTACCTGTGGGCCTTGTGCCTTCCTGTATTGTTGGTCCCAGCAGCTTCCAGAAGGGCCCACACACACAGCCCCAGCAATGTTTAACATTGCCCTTTTTGGCCATCTGCCAATCATATGGGCTGGAGGTGGACCCTCAGAGTTGCTCTAATTTGCATCTTTCTTTTTTCTTATATGGCTGTTGGTAACTTTTGTTTCTTCCTTTGAAAACTGCCTGTTGTTATACTTTGACCATTTATCATTCGGGGAATTTGAGGAGGGCAGGAATCAGAGATAAGAAGGGAGGGCATTCCAGGCATGAGGCACCGTGAGTGCAAAGACCCAGAGAGTGGAGATGAGGAAATGCAAGTCGGGCAGTGAAGCTGGTTCACAGAGGGTATGGTGGGGGTGGGCAGCAAGCGAAGAAGCCTAGAAAGATGAGATGGAGCATTTTGTATTGAGAAATAGGGCTGACATGGTCAGAGCCACATAATAGGAAGACCACTATGGAGGCCCAGTAGAGGCCAGAGCTCTGGTCATGGCCTGCACACGGAGTGGAGTGTAGGGAGAAGGGGTAAGGTGCCAAGGACACGAAGGGAGAAAGGGCAAGATGGGGATGAATTTAACCACGTGGGGAGAGTGCACTAGTGGTCAAGGGTACCACTGAGGCTTCTAGCCTGGGGACAGGGAGGCTGGAAGTGCCTCCAGCAGGAGCAGGAGAGTTTGGGGAGAAGAGAATGAGTTTTGTTGTTGTTTTTAATCTGTGAAATTCTTTTTTGTGTTATTTATTCATTTTCAGTTTTCCACATTCATTTCCACCAGATTTTGAGTCCCAAATTTTCTTCCCATCTCTCCCTTACCCCCATCCCCAGATGACAAGCATACTGATTACCCCTTCCCTGAGTCTGCTTCTATTACCCCCTTTCCCCTCACTCTCTTGTCGGGCAGAATGGATTTCTGTACCCCATTGCCTGTATATCTGATTTCTCAGTTGCATGTAACAATGATTTTTTAGCATTTGTTTTGAAAACTTTAAGTTCTAGATTCTCTCCCCTTTTCCCTCCTCACTCACCCCCACTGGGAAGACAAGCAATTCCATATAGGTCGTACATGTGTAGTTATGCAAAACATTTCCATAGTAGTTATATTGTGAAAGACTGACTCTATTTCCCTCCATCCCATGCTGCCTTTTCTCCTTTAACCCTGTCCCTTTTCAAAGGTGTTTGCTTCTGACTACCCTCTCCCCTAATCTGCCCTCCCTTCTATCATCCCCCTATCAAGGAGTAAGTTTTGTTTGGAGATGTTGAGTCTAATCTGAAGTGCCTGAATGGTGGCTGGTGATGTTGGGGCTGGAGCTCAGGAGGAAGACCAGCCATCTCTGTCAGCATCTAGGGAGGGAGTCATCTTCATGAAGATGATGCGATTCTCAAAGAGGGTCCCCATGACCAGTGATCCCAGGCTGGTCAGACAGGTTGACAGACAACCAGGAGGGAGTGAAACCTATAGAGGAGAGGGCATCAAGGAGCCTAGGCTCAGAAGCTGCCAAGAGGCTGGGGAAGGTCCAATATGTAAGGAGGCCAGTAGGGATTGCTGGTAACTGGGGAGAGGGGAACTTCAAACAGAGGGAGAGGAGAGGGATTGGAGGTGCCTGGTGTAGACAATGGGAGGAGAAGCGCCAGATGGCGCCTGCCAAGAATTGTCTGATTGCAGGGTGGGCAATTAAGGGGGCTGGGGAGACCTAAGCCTGTTTGTGGGCACCTAGGAAGAAGTCAGAAGCACTGAGTCATGCTGGGAGGGACCTCGGTAGCCACCTGGCCCATCCCAGCCATGAGAATGCTCAGCCAGGTGGCCTTTCTCTCTCTGCTTCATGGGCCGCTGCCTCTCAAGCCGCTTCCTTTGGGAAAGCTTAGTTACCAAGGAGCTTTTCCTGACATCCACCTTAGAGTCTCCCCCTGGCAGAGACCCCTGTTGCTTCTGGTTCTGCCCATGGGCTCCACTGGAACAAGCCTGGCCCCCCCCCCCTACAGGTAGTCTTGCTTGTTCCCCCTGCTGACTCACTGGGCTTGTGGTCCACAAAAACCTTCAGATCTTCTTCAGGACTCCTGCTCTAACTAGGTTCTAAGTAGGCCTCCCCATCTTGTACCGCTGAGGTTGACTTTTATGTGTGTGTAAGACTTTATATTTGTCCCTGTTGAATTTTGTCTCATCAGTCTGCTGCTGTTGCCTGCCAAGATCCTTTCAGATCCTGACTGGCATCCAGTTACTAGCAATTTCTCCTAACTTTGTGTCATCAGTAGATTGTATGAGTGTACTACCTCTGCCCAAATTATTGATGGAAAAAATATCCATCAGGAGAGGGCCAAGCACAGATCCCTGGGGCACTCCGCTGGAGACCCCTGGCTACCACCCAGCTCTGGAGCTCTCTGATGATCTCAGGGCTTGATCCCCAGTTCACCTTCTCCGTTGGAATAACGAGCTATCGTAACCAACACTCGGCTGTCCCAGAGTTCCCCTCCTCTACTAGCATCTGGTCAGAAAAGGGCATGAGGCTATTCTGACATGGCTTGTCCTCGGTAGCTCTCTGTTCCCCAGCCTAGGAATCAGTCAGGCTCCTGGGCCTGCTATCAGCAGCCTCTCCCCTTGCACCTCTTCACCCCTGCGGATTTTTGTTTTGTTTTGTTTTCACATCGGAACATTTGCCCTTCTCTGCACTCTGGTGGTGTTTGTCCCACTGTCTGTGTCTTTCACATGTCACCGGCACTGGCTCAGCAGCCCCTTCTGCCAGTCTTTTCAGGACCCATGGGTGCTCATGTGGGCTGGGTACCTGAATACCTCCAAGATCTTTCTCCTTGGTCCTCCTAGGCATCACTTTTCAGTAAGGAAGGAGAGACTGAAGCAAAGAGAGAGGAGAGGGGTGCTAATGGGGCCAGGCTTCTGGTGCAGGCTGGAGAGAGCATGCCATGGGTGCCCCTAGAGGGGTTTGCCTCATACCTTTCTCACAAATTCCTTCCAGGAAATAAAAGGTTCACATAAGAAAGGGGACATCTCGGGGCGGCTAGGTGGCACAGTGAGTACAGCGCCGGCCCCGGAGTCTGGAGGACCCGAGTTTGGTTCTGGCCTCAGACACTTAGCACACACACACACAAAAACACTAGCTGTGTAACCTTGGGCTAGTTACTTAACCCCAACTGCCCTCCAAAAGGCAATAATAATTATAAATAATAATTATAAATAATAATATATAATAATAATTATATAAAAATATAAATAATAAAAGGCAATAATAATAATAAATAAGAAGAAGAAGAAAGGGGAAATCTCTTGGAGTTGTTTCTGCCAGCCTCTCCCCGAAATGGGAATGCTTTGTCTATGCCTGCCCTCTTTGTGATTCCTGTCAAGGCCCTTGGGTCCATCTCTGTGCAGATGCCCCCCCTACCCATCCTGGTATCTCTTATGAGCCACAAAAGGTGTAGAACCTGAGGGTTAGAAGGGCTTGAAGGGACCTCAGGGGCCTCAGTCCAGCATGTGTGGGAAAAGAATCCCCATCCTAACATGTCCAACACATCCAGCCTTTTCTTGAAATTGTGCAAGGAGAGAGAGAGCACACTGCCCCAGAGGTAGCTCTGAGAGTCACAAAGTGATACCAAACCAAAATTTTCATCTTCTTCCACAGCCCCACCTGCCTGTTGGACCCCTCCAATAGGATGCCCCACCAGCACCTTCCACCCCAATCACCTCGTCCTCATTTCCCCTCCTCTGTGTAGAGTTCTCACCCTGAGTCCATCCTGGACCCTCTTCTCCCTCGCCTTCCAGGCCAGTCGGCCACCATCTTGACAGGTTATGCTTACATCCCAATCTCTTGGTCGCATGGCCTCCTCACCTTTCTGGTTGCTCTCCTGTCCTCCACTGTCTCCCATCACAGCTACCAAAGCTCTGACTCTGTCACACTGGGTGGTCCCAGAGAGTCCCCCTCTGCACTAGAAAGCTACAGAACCATTCCCTTTGGTATTTAAAGCCCCTCCGAATCTGGCTGTGGTCCAGCATCCCCTGCACATGCTGAATCTTTCAGCCACCCTGACCTGCTGACTCTTCTCCAAGCTCCCTGTGTCTAATTCCCTTAGTCAACACAGGGACCACCTCCTTCTCTCATGCACCTTCATTCTCTGTGTGTCACTTGGTGCTCTGATGCCTGAGGGCAGGACTGTGTTCCTGGCCTTCCCCTGTGCCACATTGAGAAACTCTGCCTCTTCAGTCATACCAAAGTCCCAAGCCTGGGAGGGTGGTATATTAGGAAGTCTGGAAGAGGGTTGGGGAGAAAGATGGCAAGGCCTGCTGTGGACATGGCGAGTGTGGCGCATCCCTGATGTTTGAGATGCCCAAGGAGCAGTGGGGCTTGAAGACTGGGCATAAGGAGAGAGAGGAGGAGTGAGCAAATAAGTCAGATGAATACCTGAGCACACAGGAGCCCTGAGGGGGCCAAGTGAAGTCATTTAGAGGGAGCAGAGCTGGAGGGACATTCAGAGCAGTGGCGGTCAGGCAGGTGGGGCTTTGTCAGAGAGTGGTCCAGGTGATGAGGGCCGAGGAAAGGCCATTGGTTGGATTGGATTTGGTAGTTAAGAGCAGGTGGGTGAATGATGAGGTTGGAAGTATGGATGGTGCTCTCAGATTCCTAGCCAAGAAAGGGAGGAAAGATGGTGGGGATGGATGGGAGGGTCTGGAGTGGATGGATGGTGCCTGAGAGCAAGGTCACGATCAGGAAGGGAGGAGAGCAGAGCCAGGAGACCAGAGCTATTCCAGGGAACACAAGTTTAGATTAGGGCCAGCTACTTTTTCTCTATATGAAAATTCTATTTAGAGAATGTGTCTGTTCAGTGTCCGCTGAGCACTGTATCTCCTATCGGGTTTAGTCTGATCCTTTTCCTAAAGGGTTAAGAAGCTGTCCCCATGACTTGGTTGGCTCAGAAGAAGGCTCAAGTAGGGTAGGAGCTTCCTGGAGGCCTGAGATGGTGCTGGTGAGGCTTCCTGGTCACCTAAGGGTCAGCCTTGGCTGACGTCAGGAGGCCTGGAGTCACTGCCCTCAGCCCCACCTTTCCTTGATGTATGGCCTTTCTGTGCTTTCTTTTCTTAACTGATGAAAAGCCCCTGAGGATCTGACCTGGGTCTGATGTGGCGCACACACAACACCTTGTGGAGGTCAATGTGTCTGTGACTTTGGTCACACTTTGTGTCACTTGGGAGTAAAGAGGGCATCTCTGGTGGGGACTCAATCGATTTTGGACTTGGGGAAACCTGAGCTGAGGTCCCCTCTCTCTCCTGCCATTTCCCCACGGCTTCTCTGTGCATGGGAGGGGCTGGACTGCGCGTGAGCAGGTGTGTTTGGTGTTTCAGGCATCACTGACCTTCCAGGATGTGTCTGTGGCCTTCAGCCAGGAGGAGTGGAGACACCTGGACCCAGCTCAGAAGAGCCTTTACCGGGAGGTGATGCTGGAGAACTATCGGCACCTGGTCTTCCTGGGTAAGGAGCCCAGCTTCCTGCTGGCACTGGGAATGCACAGCACAAGCTGTGGCCTGTCCACATATGTGCTCAACTGAGTCTGGGCTTGGCCTCAGGCCTGACCTTTTCCAGCCATGAGACTGTGCCCCTGTGGCTAGGTGGCCTCTGCCACCAGAAATGGGCATTCTCCCTGGGCTGCCCCTGCCTGAATTCTGTTCCTCAGTCCCCAAGAACAGCATTTATCAAGCACCCACAGTGTGTATGGCCCCAGACTGGCTCCCTCAGGTCTTAGGACAGAGTGCCCAGCAGAGGCCTCCCCTCATCCCACCCCATGGGCACTGCCAGAGGCCCAGCCTCTCCCTGAAGAGGAAGAAGCTGGCATGGACTCAAGAGGGTGCTCCCCCTTCTCTCCCCATGAGCAGGGTTTCCAGTTTCCAAGCCAGAGCTGATCTCCAGGCTGGAGTGTGGGGGAGGCCCGTGGATGCTGTTGGAGGAAGAGCCCAGAAGCCCCCGTGTAGGTGAGGACGCCAGGCAGGGGTGCTGTTGGCAGTGTGGGATGGGGGGCCCCTGAGAGGGCAGCAGAAGGCCTTCTGGATCCCATCTAGACCTCCACAGCAGGTACTCTCACCTCTCTCCCTCTGTATGCATCTCCAAGCAAGGTCTGTGGGGTTGGTGTTTCTGAACTGACTACCAACCAGGGCTGCAGGGGTCAGGCATCTCTTCCTGCGTTCCCTGGGACAGAAGTCTTCTTTTTATAGCCTCCTTCTCTGTGGCCTTTTCAGATCCTTTTTGAGGTGATTTAAAATGTTCACAGAACTCCTCTGTTCTTAAACCTCCCCCAAAACCTTTGTTCCCAACCAGTCCCTGGATTTGAAAGGAGAGACCTCTCTTCAGTTTATTATCCCCTCGACTACAAAACGTGCCCCTTTCCAGGGGCCTGCATCCCCCATCTGCTGGTGTCCCCTGTGCTCCCACAGACTTGCTCAGGTATGCTCTGCCTTCGCCCTTGCCTTGGCCATGCCTTTGGGGTAGTGTCTGAGCTCACCCCAGGCTTCTTGCTCTGCAGGTCTCTCCCAGTTCATCTCAGCCTTTGCTTTGCTCCTCCTCCTCACTCCCTGACTCAGCCTTCGTCTCCTCATTTCCAGCCCTCACCCTCAGACTTGGAGATTTCCACATGCGTGTTGGGGTCCCCCCCCAGATTCCCTCCTGATGAGCATGCCTAGAAGAACGGTTGTGTCCATGATCTCATCTCACACCTGAGTGTGAGCTCTCCATGGTCCAGGATTCTGAAACTTCTCTGAGCTCTGGAAACGCCCATCTGTCAGTCAGTGAGCATGGAGCAAGTGCCTCTTGTAAGCCAGACTCTGTGTTCAGTGCTGGAAACACAAAATTAAAAAAAAAAGTCCCTCCCTGCCTTCAGTTAGAGGAGACAAGGTGGAGGCCTACAGGCAGAAAGCAAATATGAGGCAACCCTTCAGCTGCACCTTCATGGAAATAGAGACCTGCTGGGACACCAGCACAGAGATGAGAGCTGGGAGATCCTGTAAGGGTCATCAAGAAAGGTTTCTGGACCTTACAGTGTGGAGAGGAGAGGATAGAATGCCAGGTTAGGGCCCAGTCCAGTCATTTCAGTAGCATCTGACCCTTTGTGACCTCATCTGGGGTTTTCTTGGGGCTTGCCATTTCCTTCTCCGGCTCTTTTTACATATGTGGAAACTGAGGCAGACAGAGTTAAGTGACTTGCCCAGGGTCACATAGCTAGTAAGTGTCTGAGGCTGGAATTGAACTCATGAAGATGTGTCTTCCTGACTCTAAGCCTGACAGTCTGTGCGTTATGGTGCCCCCTAGCCGCAAAGGTCTTTAAATGCCGAGGGGAGTTTATAGTTTATTAGAGGCAGTTGGGGGGGTTTGAATGGGGCAGGCAATGTCTTTGGTAGCTGTAGCAGGACAGACTGAGGTGGGCCTAGACTCATGGTGGGGAGACCGCTTCAGAAGAGCTAGAATGAGATGCTCCTGGACCTTCCATTTGGAATATCTGGTCCAGAACTGACGATGAGGGACCACAGCTTAGGCAGAGATACCGATTGTGAAGTCTTGCACAGCGAGGCTATGGAGTGTACAGGAGCCCAGGCCACTGCCACAGGCCTGGTGCAGCCATCCTTACCATGACCTGCAGTCACTCTGCTTAGTGGGCTTGACTGCCCTCTGCCCATACTGCTCCAGCCTCTTTGACCCGTGCTGGAGAGGGCTGTTCAGGCCCACTCAGTAGGTCTGCTAGGGGTCCGTGTCGTCCAGGCTTCGCTGGACTCTTGTGCCTTCAGGGCAGTCTTGTATGCTTCCCTAATGGAGTCATCTCCTCGAACCTTTCACATGGCCTCTCCCCTCCCTCTGAGCAGCTCTCCAGGTGCCTGGCCAAGAAGTGTTCTTTATTGAGTTGACTTTTCCTGAGTGCATCAATAGGCTGAACTCTGTCATGATGATAGTGTCCTTTAGAAGACTGAAATATCAACAAGACTTTATTAAATACATGCTTATAAGGTACTTGATGCCATCTGCACAGTGTCCTGCGCCAGCCCCAAGATCTGAAGGACCTTGCCACCCCAAGGAATCCCTCTCCCATTGGGCCTCTGTGCTAGATGACCCCCAAGATGGTGGCAGAAGCATTCGGCAAGCACACAGCTCCCATGTTGGGTCTCACCAGACATGAGGAATCTGCTGAAGGGAATTATCTGTGTTATATCTTTCAAAGGATCTTGGGTCATTTGAACAGGAGGAGGTCATGGCATTGGCATTTTGCTCTGCCAGATGACATTTCTTATATTCAGTCAGCACTCTCTTTGTAGTTAGTTGTATGACAGGAAATGCCAAGCACTGAGTAGAGTATTGGTCAGCGCAGCCTGCCTGTCCCCTCATCTTCCTGAAGAGTTCCTTCAAGGCATGTTTGGGAGATATGGGGAGGCCACATAGGGAAGGCAGTTGGCAATGATATCCAGCTTTCCCCTCTATTTTAATCTTCCTCATAATGTGTCCTTTAGTGCCCTCCCAGTCTGGTCACCTCCTCCACGTCCCCTTGGGCAGGGCCAATAGCTCTTCACATTTTTGTCTTCACCACTGTTTTTGCTGCCTTCTCAGCCCATAGGAGACCATGATGTTCCAAAAACAAATGACCTTGATGAGGAAGAGATTTTCTTAGCATATTTCACATTGGCCTTTCCTTTTTTCCTCCTTTTGCTCTCCTTCCAGTTTCATCCTTAAATCCTCAGAACTTTGCTTGGTAAAGTTCCTTTTCTAAACCAATGCTAGCCTGGATTGCCATATCTCTCACCCTGCTGGCCTTGGTGCTTTCTGGGCTCACAGGGTCTCCTTTTGGCTGTTGATTTATCCAGGAAATGTTCTTAGTCTATGGTGGTGTCCATTTTTCCAACTGTTGGCCATTTTTGGTGCCAAAAGCTTTTAAAAATAGGTCAGGTTGAAGTTGTTTTAATTGCCCATTATTTCTTTTTCTCACTTTTATTCTTCTAATTTTGTATCAATTGCAATTTTTGCTTTAAGAAGTTGGTGATCTGACTGTGCACACCTGGCTTTGGAATGACACATGTGAGTAATAGGTCATTTTCCAATCTGTTATATGTAATCAGTTTTATATTCCTGCTTGCCATGTTCAGGGCCTCCAGGATGTTTTTCTCACAGAAAGTCATCGTGCTGTGTAGGCATGAGGCTTCTTTGTAGGCCATAGGTCCCCCCTGGCCCCTTATATTTCTTTGGAAGCATATTTTCCAACATTTTTTACTGCTCCCCTATGACCATCTTTGCATGGAAATGACTGAGTAACAAAGTGTATATTTATCTTGGCTTAATTTGGAGTGGCTCATTGAGTTCTTCATAGAATACTCTGCTTCCTCTTAATTTTCAATGGATATTTGCACAGAAATTGGAATTGTTTTCCTGGTAATCTTTTGGCACATATGAGCACTACAGTACGAAATGATGAATGCACAGTAAAAACCAACTCTTCTAGCCCCTTTATTTAATTGTTCTTAGAAGTGGGGTTCTTAATTTGGGCACTATTAACTTGACTTTTTACAAAATGTTTCAATAACTATTTCATTACATGTGGTTTCTTCTGTAAGCCCATGTGTTTTTATATGCATTTACAGCATGATTCTGAGAAGGGGTCCATAGACTTTCCCAGACTACCAAAGGGAGCCATGTCACACAAAATAGATTAAGAAGTCCTGTTCTGGGAGACCCCGTGAGCCGTCTTTCCGTTTGTCCACAACTTCCTTTCCTCTGGTTTCTTTTATAGCAACAGTGTTAGGATTGGTATAATTTAGTTCCTGCAGTATGTTTATTTATTGGTCATTGAATGAGGATCTCACATTTAGAATATGACCAGCTAAATTATTGGTTGTAGATCATCTTACAACTCTAATTCTTAACACCCTCTGTGCGTCTTCACTTTTCCACTACTGGTGCAGAGAAGGAAGGAGCCACAGAGAACTGAGGTCTCTTTTGTTCTTTTATTCCCGAGTGGACAGTCTGCTGGTGGCCAGCCCCTCTGTACCCAACTGAACTGCCCCTAAGGAAGCTGGTGTGATTTATTGCCAGGGCTGTACCCAAAGCCTTCCCAGCATGATGAACGAGACAGGGCTTGCCCTCTGCTCACTTCACTTGAGTAATGTCTTGTAATGAGACTTTATGGGAGCAGCTAGGTAGTGCAGTGAATAGAGCACCGGCCCTGGAGTTAGGAGGACTTGAGTTCAAATGTGACCTCAGACACTTGACATTTAAATAGCTGTGTGACCTTAGGCAAGTCACTTAACCCCAATTGCCTTGCCTTCCCCACAACAGGAAAAAAACACACACATACAAGGCAGGTGCTAACCTAGAATTCCATCCCTCCCAAAATTTACCTCCAAAACAGAGACAAAAGCTTCTTTACCTTCTACCGGCAGTCAGAACATTCCCTCCTCCTTGCCACCACTGCCATCCCAATCCCTGCCCCAGTACATTGTAAGAGATACTATATTGGCATCCTTCATATTGGCTGGAAAAATACAAGATCAAGTAAGACCCGGGCATTCAGCATGTCTCATGACCCTTGGAAGTTTGTGAAACAAACAGTGAGTATTTTCAGCCGTTTCCTTTCTCACAACATTGGGCATTGATATTCTTTCTTTTCCTTTCAGACCAAAATAGTAGTCCAAAGACCAAGAAGACTGTTCTAAAGCAGGTCATTGTGGTGGAAAAATCATCCCAGGAAAGAATCTCAGGAGATCATCATAAGGATTTTAATTTTGGGGAAGTTGGCAGTTTTGGCCGGAGGTTTAGCAGGCATCAGGGCAACCAGAAGAGAGACTTAAGGCAAGGGAAAAAAATTTCTAATAAGTCAAGAGAGCATGAATGTATATTTAGGAAAAACTTCCATCAAAGATCAGTCCTTGAAATACAAAGGAATGTTCCTTCAGAAAAGAATCTGTATAAATATGACACACATGGAAATAGCTTTAAATTGTGTTCAGACATGAATAGTTACCGTGTAATCTCCTCAGGAAGGAAAGCTCCTATGGTTAATGCCAGCAACAAGGGCTTCAGTTACCATTCAGACCTTATTCGATATCACAGGGCAACCGCTAGAGAAAAGCCCTATGTGTTTGATGAATTTGGCGAAGCCTTCCAGCAGAGGCGACACTTTACTCGACATCGTAGAATTCGACTAGGCGATAAGCCATATACATGTACAGAATGTGGGAAAACCTTCAGTCGGATTCCCTACCTTATGCTACATCAGAGAATTCATACTGGAGAGAAACCCTATAAATGTAATGTATGTGAAAAAGCCTTTTGCCAAAGAGGACATCTCACTGAACATCAGAGAATTCATACTGGAGAGAAGCCTTATAAATGTAACATATGTGAAAAAGCATTCACTCAGAGTGGGCATCTTACGGAACATCAAAAAATTCATAATGGAGAAAAACCCTACAAATGTAGTGAATGTGGAAAAACCTTTAGCAATAAATCATCCCTTATTCTACACCGCAGATTTCATACTGGAGAGAAACCATATAAATGTTATGAATGTGGGAAAGGCTTCACCAACAGCTCAGTTCTTATTGTACACCAGAGAATTCACACTGGAACCAAACCCTATAAATGCCATGATTGTGGGAAGGCCTTCCTTCAGTACATAGGGCTTGTGGTGCATCAGAGAATTCATACTGGAGAGAAACCCTATAAATGTCACATTTGTGAAAAATCCTTCAGCCAAAGTGGACATCTCAGTGAGCATCATAAAAGTCACAATGGAGAAAAACCCTATGAATGTAATGAGTGTGGGAGAGCCTTCAGCAATACCTCATCTCTTATTCTGCATCACAGAATTCATACTGGAGAGAAACCTTACAAATGTAATGATTGTGGGAAAGCCTTTAGTAACAGCTCAGTTCTTACTGTACATCAAAGAATTCACACAGGCTCAAAACCCTATAAATGTCTTGAATGTGGGAAGGCCTTTCTCCAGTGTATCGGTCTTATTGTACATCGGAGAACTCATACTGGAGAGAAACCTTATAAATGTAATGTTTGTAAAAAAGCCTTCAGTCAAAGGGGACACCTTACTCAACATCTGAAAATTCATAATGGAGAGAAGCCTTACAAATGTAGTGAGTGTGGAAAAGCTTTCACCCAGAGGGGTCACCTTACTGAGCATCGGAGAACCCACAGTGGAGAGAAACCATATACATGTAATGAATGTGGTAAAGCTTTTAGCAACCACTCACACCTCACTCTCCATCACAGAATTCATACTGGAGAGAAACCCTATAAATGTAGTGAATGTGGAAAAGCTTTCAGTCAAAGGGGTCACCTCACTGAACACCAAAGAATTCATACTGGGGAGAAGCCTTACAAATGTATTGAATGCAGTAAAGCCTTCAGTAGCCGTTCACGGCTTACACTACATCATAGAATCCATACTACAGAAAAACCCCGTAAACGTCGTGAACATAAAAAAGCCATCCCCCATGGTGTGGACCTTCCTCAGTGTCAGAGAATTAAAGCTGGGGGGAAATGTTATAAATGTACTGAATGTAGCAAAGCCTTCCGAAGCACCTCTTCCCTCTCTCTTCATCAGAGGATTCATAGTGGAGAAAAACCCTTTGAATGTAGTGAATGTGGAAAAGCATTTAGTCGGAGAATATACCTTACTAAACACCAGAGACTTCATGCTGGGGTGGAAGCTTGTAAGTGTAGTGCATGTGGTAAGAGTAGTACCCAGTGTACATGTCTTATTCAGCATCAGACAATTCGTTCTAGAGAGACACCTTCCACATCTAATGATTATTCAGAAGCCTTCAGTAATAACTCATCTCATATTCCACACCCCAGAAGTCATAGCAGAAAGAAATCCTATGAATGTTACGAATGTGGGAAGCCTTTCAGCAGTCGTGCAGGGCTTGTTGTACATCTGAGAATTCATACAGGAGAGAAACCCTACATATGTAGCACATGTGGAAAAGCCTTCAGCCAGAGAGGACATCTTACTGAACATCAAAAAATTCATAATGGAGAAAAACCCTATAAATGTAGTGAATGTGGAAAAGCCTTCAGCAGGAGAATGTACCTTACTCAGCATCAGAGAATTCACACTGGAGTTAAACCTTATAAATGTAACATATGTGGTAAGGCCTTCACCCAATCTTCAGGCCTTACACAACATCAGATAATTCATTCTAGAGAGAAACTCTATAAATGTAGTGAATGTGGAAAAGCCTTCAGTAGCAGCTCATCACTTAACCTACATCAGCAAATGCATGTGGAAGAGAAACCGTATAAATGTAATGACTGTGGAAAAATCTTCAGTGATCAGTCATCTCTTAATCTACATCTGAGAACTCATACTGAAGAGAAACCCTATATATGTAATGAATGTGGGAAAATCTTTAGTAACAACTCATCCCTTGATCTGCATCAGAGAATTCATACTGCAGACAAGCCCTATAAGTGTAATGAATGTGGGAAAGCCTTTAGTCAGCAGGGAGGTCTTGCTCAGCATCAAAAAATTCATAATGGAGAGAAACCATATAAGTGTAATGAATGTGGGAAAGCTTTCATTTATAGCATGCAACTCACTCGACACATGAGAACTCATACTGGGGAGAAGCCCTATAAATGTAATGAATGTTCCAAAGCTTTCAGTGAAAGCTCATCCCTTATTGTACATCAGAGAATTCATTCTGGAGAAAAGCCATATAGATGTAATGGATGTGGGAAAGTCTTCAGTGCACAGGGAAGCCTTACAAATCATCAGAGAATTCATACTGGAGAGAAACCTTATAATTGCAGTGAATGTGCGAAATCTTTCAGCTCCAGCTCATCCCTCGCAAGACATAAGAGAACTCACACTGGGGAGAAGCCCCATAAATGTCTTGAATGTGGAAAAGCCTTCACTCACAGGTCATCCTTTACTGTACATCAGAGGATTCATACTGGAGAGAAGCCCTACAAATGTAGTGAGTGTGGAAAGGCTTTCAATGAGGGAAGAGGCCTTCTTCAACATCAGAGAATTCATACTGGAGATAAACTCTAGAAGTTCAGGGCTCATGGGATGACCTTACCTTCATGGGAAAACTAGCATCTGAAAATCCTTTTTTAACAGATACATTGCAAATAAGATGCATATGAAAAGGCCTTAGGGATTGGTCCAGGCATCAGAGGCTTCACAAAAGAGATGAACTTTTGGGATTAACACCAGGAAACTTGCGACTTCTTAACTTGGACATCTGAGAATCATGGTAACTAGTTTTTCATTTAGGAGTTGAGAGGAAAAGAAAAGGTTTTCCTAGATATTTGCCTCTTTTTAACAACACACCTAGGTGCATTACACTTATATAAGTCCAAGTAAGAGGTTCACAGGTGTGAGACCTAGCAGTTCTTGGGCTCTGAGCTTTCTAGGACAGCAAAAAGAAATCCATTCCTTAAAATATTTTAATGGGGAACAGAGGAAATAGAAAGATGCTGGTAGCCCAAATTTCTACTGAGATATTTATAAGCAGCTTTGTTAATTGTGCACACCCTTTCACATAGTTTTTATTGATGTGCATCTGACCGTTCTCAATGGCCTATCTTCATGCAACCTGATAGTTTGTTCATTGGGGTCTAAAAGAAGATTGGGGGTGTGTGTGAATGTGGATCTTATAATTCAGGGGTATGTAGAGGGAGGGTGGTGGGAAGTTGTTCTAGAAGCACAGAAGCTGACTCACCCAAGGGTCTGCTTCTTCATGAAAATGTGGGATCTGAGAGTTAACAGTGGAAACCGGCGAGACAGAAATGTGGCACTCTATCTCAAAGTGTTTGGTGTCCATAGAATCCTTCCCTGCTTTAGGGTTTCAAATTACATCTTGATCCCCCCATCCCATTTCTTCATTTCATCTTAGACTGCATTGGCATAGTTAATTTGCATTCCTAATTGGGGTAGGTATGACATGGAGATATCCCTCCAGGCACTGTGAGACAGTTGGGCTGAAGGAATCTGTAATGAGTGAAGTTTTGGGTTCCACCTCAGATTTCAGGTTTATGGGGGAGATCTTTTGAGTTAAAGGTCCTTAATTTAAATTGTAGTACCACCTATATAAAAGGATCAAACAGCGGTGGAGAAGGGTAATGTGTCTTCCTCAGGGCCCTTCAGGGATGCTGCCCAAGACAGTTGTAAAGAGGAGAGTTGTTAGGGGTGTAGCAGAAATGAGAGTTGAGTAAAGTTGAAAACATGGGGACCTTTGTGGGGAAGTGGAAGGGAAGTTTACATATTCTTTCAAGCTCCCACAGTGGAAGGGAGGAGTTGATCACTGCTCCACTGCCCCATCTTTGCCAAAGCTTTATGCTCAGGCTACCCAATCACACAGGTCTAATGTCTCTCTGGCCCTGGCTGAAGAACTTTTGGGTGACAAGGACAGCCCTTACCTATCCTCTGGAAATTTCTCAAACTTTGAAATTATGGGCACCCACTAAGACACCAGGGAATGTTTAATGGAGGAGAGCATCTCAAGGAAGGTCATTTTTCTAGCATCTGAATCCATTGAGGATTACAGGGTGGGGAGAATAACTTTTGCATGTCTGACTTTAATTGGTTTCATGAATGTCTTTTATTTTCCCACTCCTCAGTCATTTCCAAACCCCAGTTGAGCCCTTCATCTAACAAAGAAAAGCACAACATGATAGTTCAGACAGTGTGTTTGACATATTTGCATACATGTGTGTATGTATGTATTTATATATATATATATATATATATATATATATAAATAGTATACACAGAGACCTTCAATGCCTGCAGCTCTGCCTTTTTCCTGAAAGGAGAGAGGTTGCTTGTGATTTTTCCGAGTTTACTTTTAGGTTTGTTTTTTTTTTATTTACATTACAGTCATCACCATATCACTCTGTTTTTGTATCCCCTTAGTCCATTCATAACAGTTATTATGTTTCTGCATTCTATGTATTTTTATTTTCTTAAAGCACAGTACTATTGCCTTGCATTCCTATACCATGTTGTGTTTAGCTCGGGTACTCCCTTTGTTTTCATCTTTTTGCTACTATAAAAAGTGCTGCTGTGCCTATTTTGGTATCTATGGGGCCTTCTTTCTTAGACCTCCTTGGGGTCTGTGTCCAGCACTGGAATTGATGGATCAAAGGGTGTGAACCATTCAGACTCTTTTTTTTTTCTTTTTGGAGGGCAATTAAGGTTAAGTGACTTGCCCAAAGTCACATGGCTAGTAATTGTGTCAAGTGTCAGAGGCCGGATTTGAACTCAGTTCCTCCTGACTCCAGTATCAGTGCTCTATTCACTGTGCCACCTACCGGCCCCCAGAGACATTCCTTGGACAGTTCAAATCAACTTCGAGAAAATCAGGCCAGTTCACACCACCACCGGTGTCCAAGTGTGCATGTGACTGGCTTCCCATTCCTTTTTCCATACCCTGGCACCTGCTCAATTCTGAATGGAATAAAATGGCATTCACTACTCAGTGAGGGAAGTACAACAGATGATATCTCCATTTTACAGGTGAGGAAATGGGCTTCTTCAGAGAGATGGCAGGATCCATCCAAGTAACAGAGCTGATGGAGGCCAGAGGCAGACTCAGGACCTAAAACCAGGTCTTGTCCTGCTGAGTCTTCTCTGAGTGGCCCAGGTGTGACTGCTACATGGAGGAGTTGAATGGCAGTGACAGGTTTCACCCCTGCCCAAGCACCTGACTGGTGGTTTGCACTGGGTCACAGCTGCCTGGTTCTAACCTACCTTAGGCAACTTTGTCATATACTTCAGGGCAGCCAGATGGTGCAGTGCATAGAGTGCTGGACCTGGAGTGAAGAAGACATGAATTTAATCCAGCCTCAGACACTAATGAGAAACGTGACCCTGAGCAAGTCACTTGGCATGTTTGCTCAACTATAAAACAGTGATAAGAGCACTTTCCTCCAGGGTTGTGAGGGCCAAATGTTGTTGGCACAGCATGCTAACATGCCTGGTATGTAGTAGCTGTGGGATAGATGCTTATTCCTTTCCTTTCTCCCCTGCCTTCCAATGGGGAGAGCACATGAAGGTGGATGCCTGGAGATCCTTCGTAGTGGCCCAATGGAAACAGCAGTATTCGATGCCAGCCCCTTGACCTGCAGAGAAGAGGAAGGACAGTGGCAAAGAATCATATAAAGAACCTCAGAGGTCATGTGGCCCACCCCCCTCCATCTGCAGACAAGGAAACTTAAGCACCTCACCCAAGATCACTGAGTGTCTGCCATGAGATCTAGTCTTCTTTCTACAATACTCATCGGATCCCATGTGAGAAGCAGGCAGAGGAACTGAAGGGGCTCAGAAACTATCTCAGCATGTGGAAGAACAGCCCAGGCAGCTCCTGCTGACAAAAGGAGCTTGTGGTAGGGAGAATGGAGAATTTTGGCTTCTCACAGACCCACGCAGAAGGAACCTTTTTCCCACTGGATTAAACACAGTTGGGTCATGTCCGTGTCATTGAGCTGCCCTCGTCACCCCTTCCCTGGCACCCAAGTGAAGGTGTTAGCATGCTGCCTTGGTTGTACTTTTCCCTTGTTGCCCCCCACCTCTGGATGTCCCCAAATCTCCATTCTGAGAGTTAAAATGTGCTGTAATAAATGGCCCGTTGCTTTAAGGATGTACTAGCTTGTTCTTGTTCTGGTAGGAAACATGTACGTTTTGGAATGGAAATGTCTTCCTTGCTTTCCTGAGAGAAGACACTCCCATATGGACTGGTCTGGAATTCTCAGGGAGTGTGGGGAAGGAGCAGGGTTGGACACCAGAGGGATGCCCACCTCATCCAGTTCTCTTTAGATCTGCAGGAGATTAAGAATCTAACCCCTAAGCAAAAAGTCAGTTCACTTGGCTTACTTCAACAACTGAGTAAACAGAGGTGCCTCAGTGGATGATTCTGAGTTAGTTACTGTATAGGCTTCCCCAGTATTGGGGTCCTCAGAGCAGCATAGCATCAACAGCCTCAGTTCTCCAGGTGGGATCCAGGAACATCTTCAAGTGGTACTGATCATCAGTGTTTTGGAGGGAGCAGTACCTATACTTAGAGAATTGGGAGTTTTCCTTCTTTAGAGAAGGAAACTTCACCAAAATGATCTCCCCAGCCTGTTCTCATTAGAAGTGGTTAAGAAGACAAAGGATTCATGGGTGTTTAGTCTACTCACTGTGACTATCAGTCAATTCTTTCCCTACTGTCCTCACTCATTGGTCCAAAGGCTTAAATACACTGGAATTACCAGTTGGTCAAAAGGCATTTATTATTAGGTGCTTACAATGTGCCAGGCATGGTACCAAGTGCTGGGGGTGCAAAGAAGGACAAAACCTGCCTTCCAGAAGTTCACATTTTAACTCTAAACCTAATTCATATCTGAGAAATGTACAGTGCAACTAAAAGCTAATCTCAGAGGAAAGGCACCAGAAATGACCTGCACAGGGTGGGATTTCAGCAGTCTTTTGAAGGAAGCCTGGGGAGCTAAGAATTGGAGAGGGGGTACCACTCCATTCCAGGCATGGAGTTAAAAGGCAGAGCGTTGGGGGCAGGGAACTGCCAGTCACCAGTATAGCTGAATGGTAGAGTTTGTAAAGAGATTGTAAATGTATGGAGGGGCAGGTTTTGAGACTTTAGAGACCAGAGGATTTTATATTCAATCCTAGAGGGAATCAGGAGCCATTAGAGTTTATTGAATAGGAGGTAAATGGTATGATATGGTCAGATGTGAACTTTAGGAAGATCCCTTTGGCACCTGAGTGGCGGTAGATTTCACGGGGGAGAGACAAAGCAGGGAAATCGCTGAGAAGACTAGGGCAGTACACCAGGTGAGACATGATGAGGGCTGTGTCAATGGAGGGAAAGAACTGGATAGAATCGGAGAGATGTGACAGTAGAAGCCACGAGATGACAAGAGACTGGACATGTGGAGTGAGTCTAGGATGATGGCGTTTCAAGCCTATATGACTGGTGGATGGATGGTGGTGGAAGAATGTTGGTGCCTGCCATCGTGATAGGAAAGCTGTGGAAAGGGGAGGGCAAAGGTAAAAAGTTTAGAGTGGGATGCGTTGAGTTTAAGATGTTCACAAGACAATGGGTTTGACATGTCTAAAAGGCAATTGTTGATTGGAGACAAACCAGGTCAGGACAGGTGCCTGTGGACCAGAACCAGGTCCTCATGCATCATCCACAGAGCTGGGCTTGGACCCCATGGGCTTGGGAAATAGCAGCCCCAGACTCCATTTTTGGGGACCCCCCCTCATGATTATAGATGACACAGAATTTAGGAAAGATCCTCTGCTGATCAGAGGCTTGCAATCTGAATGGCAATAACCCCCTGAGCCAGGATAGTCAGTTTGTCTGTCCCTCCAGGGTTTCCAAATGCATTTTGTGTTTGCAATCAGAGGACCTGGGGTGGCTTAGCCGTGGGACTCTGGGGAGGCGGTTTAATCTTCCTGGGCCTCAGTTCCTCCCCCCCCCAAAGTGATGGGACTGAGCTAGCCTGCCATGCTCTGTGATCCTGGGTGACCTCCAAGTTCCTTCCCAATCTCGAAATCCCATGAACCAGTGGCCCCTCACCCTGGACCTGGGAGGCCACCCCTGCTGGTTAGTGGGCACCCAGTGGCAGGGTCAGCTGAGTGCTCACGAACCCACCAGAGCAAGCCCTTGGGCTGGTTTCTTTCCTTTTTAATTGGGGGGGGGGGGCGGGGCAGGGAGGCTGAGTCCACAGCTACAGCCATTTTCTGTAAAGTAATTGATCCTCATTGGAGACCAGTACCCCACCCCTGCATGTTCTCTGGCCTTTCTGGGAGCCCCATGGTGGGGGGGGGAGGTGCAGGAAGATACAAAATCCTTACTTCCCTCTCTCTTCTGGGCTGGTTAGTCACTTTCCCCTCCCCCTTTTTGCCAGAGAGCTGTCCCCTTCTTGGGGACACCTCTGCCACCGCTTGGTCCTCCAAGCCCACCCCAGACAATTGTGTAATAATCACTGTCATAGCAGCACTGCAAGGTTGGTATTATTATCCTCATTTTCCAGATGAGGAAGCTGAGGCAGGCAGAAGGGAACTGACTCTTTCAGGGTCACCTGGCTAGGAAGTGTCTGGGGAAAGATTTGAACACAGGTTTTCCTGACTCCCATTCAGTGTCCTGCTGCCTAATGGCAGATAACACAGAATAGTAGTGAGAAAAGCTCTCATTGTCACCAGCTACCTTCCTTGACATTGCTGGGCTCTGCGTAGGACTGGCTTGTGATTGACTGGGCACACTTAGCTCCAAGAGCATTGGACTTGAGTGTGGGCTGGCTGGCGCTGCTTCCACCTGACACCATCACGGAGCTGGAGCATGGGCCACCATCTACAGCTTTGGGCTGATTTGGGGCAGGAAGTCCTTTGGAGATGCTGACTCAGTTGGAGTTGTTGACTTTTTAAACAACTTTGGGGTTTGGGTCAGGTCCCCAAATCGGGGGTTCTTCCTCTCTTCTGTGTTACAGGCCCCTTCGGTGTCTGCTGAGGCCATGGACCCCTTCTCAGACTTTTAAAATAATTTTTGAAAAATTAAAAGAAATGCTAACTTTGAGTTGGAAGTTATTGAAATAAAGGGGAGGTCTTATGCAGCTTCAACCCTATCTCCAGAGGCCTGGGGGTCCTAAAAGGTCCTGATTGGTTAAGAGCCCCTGGCCTAGCCACCCTGTCCACCCATCTTGGGCTGCTTGTCCAGAGTACCCTGTTACATCGATGACCAGGAGCTCTCCTCTGCTGGGCATCTGGGGCAGGGAGGCCTTGAACAGGGGCCCTGGGGGGTCTGGACTTAAGGAGCAGGGGAATTGTCGTTTACCCCAGGAAGCCAATGGAGTCTGGCACTGGTGTCTGTGACTCCCCAAAATTCTCCTGAGACTTGGCTTTCCTTGCCTAAAGAGTCAGTCAGGGGACTCCCCACCTCCCCTATGAGGCAGCTGCTGCCGCCGCTAGAAATAGTATCCCTGGAGAGCTCGTTGACATGGGAAGGAGAAAGGAAGGGAGCAGGCCAAATCCCAGCCCCGCTGCCCCACAGCAGTGTGCCTCTACTCCCTTGGGGAACACTCTGAACTTTCCAAACATGTTTTTCCATCAGTTGTTTTCTTTACTAATTACGGTATGTACGAAGGTGCAGAATCCAGTCGGGGGTGGGAGGGGTGAGCAAAAAAGTTACCACAGTGATTCTGGCACTCAAGGCTCCCAGGGGAGACAATAAAGCTTGTCAGGTTTCAGCTGGTCAGTCCGGCTTCTGCAGGCCTGGGTGTGAATGTGACCTACCATAAGACAAAGGCAGTGACCCTCTGCCTCCCTCCTATTCCAGAGCAGTGTTTCCCCAGCTAACCATCTGTTACTCTCCTCCGTCCTGGCCCAGGGCCTTCCAGCTGCCTTCTGGCTGCCTGGGGACTCACTTGTAGCCTCCACCAAGCCCTGACCCCCCAGGACCACCCAGGACCCTCAGCCCTGCTTCATGACCCAGCCCAAGACCCATCACCAGCCTGGTTGCCAGCTCCTGAATGATTTCCAGCTTATCAATGTCTTTCCTTGATTGGGAGGCCCAGAACCAAGCCCAATGCTCTGGCTAGGCCAGGGTCTGCTCCAGAACCCAGATCCTTCCTGTCCTGGTCCCATTCCCTGCCACCCCAGTCTTGAGTACTTAATGGCTGACTGCATAGCTGTCCAGTTGAGGGCTGAGGTTTAGTGGCTAAGGAGGCTTCGGATGTGGACCTCCCAGGTGTGGAGCCTTGCTGGCTCTACAGAGTAGAGCTCTGGCCTTTTGGAGCAGGAGACCTTGCAGACCCTTGGGGCCAGCTGAGCCTCTTTCCTTCTCAGGTCATGTGACTGCGGAGCAGACTTGGAGCCAGAGGCTTGAATGACACGTCTCTGGGTGCCACAGCTGGTTCATGATGGGAGGCTGAGCCAGGGGCCCTACTCCCCTCCCACCCCCCATCACCCACCAAGCTTGGACCAGAGGCAGGAGGTCCTCAACTTCTTAGCCCTGATTCTCTTGGCTTAGTTGTCTCATCCGTGGAAAGATTGGCCCAGAATTAATCAAATGCATAAATTAAACCAGTTTCCTTGAACTGCCAACCAGCTAATGATGTCACCATCACTGCTTCTGACCTTTTATTTACACACTGACTGGGCAGCAGATAGAGCATTAGGAAGACTTGAGTTCAAATCTGGCCTCAGACACTTCCTGGCTGGGTGACCCTGGGCAAGTCACTTCACCCTGTTTGCCTCAGTTTCCTCATCTGTCAAATGAGCCAGAGGAGGAAATGGAAAACCTCTCCAGTATTTCTACTATAGAAAACACAAATGGGGTCACAGAGAGTCGGACACAACTGAAATGAGAGAATAGCAACAATATGGTCACAGGTTAAAGTTGAAGGGACAAAATTTACCCCTCATAAGCTTTGTTAATCCCAGAATTGATCCCAGTCTGGAGTGGGGGGGACTGGGCCAGCTGCTATCTCCTCGCCCTCCACTAACCACCCCAGGGCCTGGGACCCAGGCCACCCCCCCCCCCCCCCCCCCCCCCCCCCCCCCCCCCCCCCCCCCCCCCCCCCCCCCCCCCCCCCCCCCCCCCCCCCCCCCCCCCCCCCCCCCCGGTTAGTGCAGGCCTCCCCCCCTCCCCCCCAATCCCCCCCCCCTCCACTGAGCCTGGTCTTGGCCAGGCTCAAGGCTGAATAAATAGCCTTCTTCTGGCAGTGATCCCAAAGGGCCTGATCACTTCCATTGTCCAGAGGGGCAGATCAAGGTAGAAGCCCAGTAGTAGCAGGGATGTTTTCTCTCCTCCAAGGTACAGCCCCTACTCTCATCTTCTCTGCCCCTCTTTGGAGCCCTCCCCCTCTCCAGCTCCCCACCCTCACCCCCCAGGGTGCTGTCCACCTCCATGTGCTGATTGGAGACTGAGGGGTAGCAGAGCCAGGTGGTGTCCCTCAGCAGGGGCCTGGCTTTCTTTCCTTACCTTCTGTTTGAGCGAGGAGCCCCATCCACCAGACTGGTGCTGCCTGCAGAGGCCTATTTTCTTCAGTCCCACACAGGCAGCTCACTGCCTCCTGCTCAGCCCCAGCTGGGCTGATTTCTCTTTCCTGAGTGGGTGGGGTCACCTCAGCCTCTCCCCAACTGTCCCCTGCCCTTTCTCTCCCCCCCCCACCCCCAGTGCACATATTAAAGAGAGTCCTCTCTCTTTTTCTTAAAATTTTTTTAAATTGAGGTTAAGTGATTTGCCCAAGGTCACACAGCTAATTTTTATGTTAAGTATCTGAGGCTGGATTTGAACTCAGGACCTACTGACTCCAGGGCCAGTGTTCTATTCACTTCGCCACCTAGCCGCCCCACAGTCCTCTCTCTTTAGAGCGTAGGTGAGTATCCAGCCACCCAAAGGCCTGACCCCATTCATGTTAGGTATGTCCTTGCATCAGAGACTAGAAACCGACTAAGGTGGGCTGGAGAGAACAGAGATGGGAGACCTGGGGCCACTTAGCAGAGCGGCCCCAATGGCCAAACTGTGAAAGAGAAGTGAGTGAGCAGAGGGCCCAACCGGCAGGCAGGAAAGAGTTAAGGAGACTGGCAGAAGATGCTGCCACCCTCCCTTGGCTGCTGAGAGGCCTCCGACTTCCTGTGGGCTCATTGGCCAGATCATGCCCCTTAACTGTGGGTGCTGCACTCTCCTCTCTTCTTTCTGGTCATCCCCTCCATGCCCACTCTAGACAGGTGACTCACAGGCCTGTACAGCCAGCCTTAGCCCCTCTCCGAGCTCTAGCACCACGTCCTCAGAACCTCGAGGTTGCTTTAGAACCTTCTAATTCGAGGTCCCATTGACAATTGCTTTCACTGGGATGCTGCTGCTGACAGAGGACTTTGCTCCAGACAGTCCCAGGAGGGAGGTGCTCAAGGGGTCCTTGGATCATAGACATGGGGGCAGGAAGCACCCAGACAAGACATCTATTCTTCATCCCTCTATTTAGGGGCGAGTAGAGGAGCCTCAGCTTCCAAGGGGCAGGGCCTATACTTGGCTCACAGGTCTTCTATTTGGCCTCTTTGTTCTCCACAATCATGGTTCCAATTTTGATTTTTTTTTTCAGTCTCTTTCTGCAAATGTCAGTCAAGACAGTTAGCCCTCAACCTCTTCCCCAGGACAGCTGCCCAGAAGCTGGACCAGATCACCTGCTATCAGGGACCTCCTTTGAGAGGCCATCCCAGTGGGGAATCCCATGCTAAGGGCTTTGCAAATATTATTTCATTTGATTAGATTAGAAGAACGATTGTTTTCCAAAAACAAAGGAAGCAAAAGAAACTGTGCTGACCCTGGTCCAGTCACTTGCCCAGAATTTAAGAGAAAAAAACAAGCACACACCTTTGCTTGTATCACAGGACAGGGGAGGAGTCAGGGAAAGAGCAGACTTTATCTTGTAACTCTCTTCTCTCCTGTCTCCCTTGCACTCATACCATGGAATAATAATATAATAGCTAACATCTTCATACCACTTACTATGTACCAAGCACTGGGCTGAGCATTTCACAGACACCTCAATCCATCCTTACAACAGCCCTTCAAGGCAGGTGCTGTGATTCCCATTGTACAGAGGAAGAGACTAAAGCAGAATTAAGTGACTTGAGCAAGGTCATGCCAGACCACATGGACACATTCCCACACTTGTTTTCTGTTATGGTCTGAACTCCAAGAAAGACAGACAGACAGGCAGACACACACACACACACACACACACACACACACACACACTTTCCTAGAATAGTTTTACTCCTGGGGCTTTGTTCTATCTGGTGACCACAGGGGGACAGTGAAGCAATGAGGAAGGGTTTCTCTCTCTCTGTGTCATTTGCACTTTCTTTCTCAGAGAGATTTTCATGGGTTTTGTTTTTGTTTTTTTAAGAAAAAAAAAAAAAAGGAAGAAGCTTGAAACAAAGGGCTTCTCCCAAACCAAAAGATTTTGGCCCTTGTCCAATAATTATCAACCAGTCTGTCACTAAACTTTTATGAAGTGACTTCTATTTGACTAGCACAGGGTTAAACCCTGGGAATGCAAAAAGAAGCAAAAAACAGTCCCTGCCCTCAAGGAGCTCACAGTCTAACATGTGAGTAAACAAGCCTGGACGAGAACACGGAGAAGTAACGAAGAGAGGGAGAGTCTGAGAGACTCCCTGGAGAAGGTGGGAATTCAGCTAAGACTGAAGGGGGGGGGGGGCACTCAGAGGAGGACCCAGCCAGAGGAAAGTTCTGGAGCCCAGAGATGCTTGTTGGGAAAACTGCCAGGAGACCAGTGTCACTGAATCACAAAATAGGAGGTGGGGATTTCAGGGTAAGAAGACTGGAATTCAGGCTGGTTGGGCTTCCAAGGCCAAACACAACATTTTGTATCTGATCCTTGAGGCCAGAGGGAGCCACTGGAGCTGTCCGGATTACACACATCACATGTTTTTATGCTATTTATTTTGTTTTTAATTTATGGAATAAAACATGCATTTCCATAACATAGTATGATTAAAAAAAAAAAAAGGAAATCGCCCATGAAATTGCAAATCTATTATGTACTACTTGGTATTCCTTTTAAATATATAATAATCATGTAAACTTCTTTTTTTTCTTCTTTCACCCGCCCCTGCCCTAGAGATAGCTACCATTAGACATAGATAAACATATATGTATATGTATAGTATATGCATATGTATACTATGTTGTATATGCAAAATCATTTTCTACCTACTTCTATTTCTTTCTCTGGAATTTTTCTTCATATGCCCTTTATTTTAATTTGGGTATTTATAATCGTCAAAATGACGTTTCCCCTAAGAATTCCGGGTGGGAGATAGTGACAATCACGTCTGAAAAAGGAGACTCTTTAATCGACCCCACGCCCAGCTGCCCCACCCAAGAGGCAGAATCTAAGAAGACAGATCCCCAACCAAGAGAGGACTGGGAGAGATGACGGTCTTAATCTGCAAATCCCCAGAAGTCAGACCAAAGTCTTTCACAGATGGAGGGAGGGGGTGCTCTGTTCTTGGACGTCGAGAGCGAGCATGGGTAGGGGCCGCAATTACGCCTTGGAAACCTCTACATGTTTGCGGTGGAGGTAATCTGACCCTCTGGTGGGTGGAAATGCCAATGTGGCAATGGGTGGGTTTTGGTCCGTCCGAAATCCGTTCAGGGGCTGGCCGATCTTCCCCTTCAGAGTTAAAGGGTCCGAGGTCACACATTCAGCTCTATTTGGAGGCTTTTCCCTCCTTCTTCCTTAGATGGCCTATTACTGAGAGGGGAAACAGAAATGTCCATGTTCACATAATCCTTTAGAGCAATCCCTCCGCCTAAGCAAGGCGAGCTAAGGGGAGGCTGGGGCTGGCGGGAGGGGGCGAGGAATAACTACTTCTTGACTCGTGTGTGTGTTTGTGTGTGTGTGTGTGTGTGTGTGCGTGTGTGTGTGCCCCAGAACGCCTGAGCTAGTTTCTTCCTCTTATGGGAAGTCCATAGATTGCAGAAGGTCTGGAGGAAGATCTCCAGGGGCCATCAGGGGCACAACGCCCCGGAACGTGCTCGATTTCCTAGTGACAGCTTAGCTAGGCTGTAGCCGGGCAGGACAGTGGGATGTGCTGTGCCCAGAATGCGAACCTGGTACCACCTGACACTCTGACGTCACACGGTGCAAGCAGCTTTTGCCCCACTGAAGTTGGAAAGGGGGGGGATGCAGGACCCAAAACCTAACACCGTGCAAAGCCCTGCATGGGGTGGGGGACAGGGGAGAGGAGGGATGACAGCCCAGCCTCGGGCGGTCAGTGACTGACCGGGGCAGGCCCTCCTGCACCGGCAGCTCCTCCAACTGCCGGTGGTACCGTTAGTGGGCGAGTCCTCGGAGGTCTTGGCTGCCCCCAGGCCCCAAGCTCGAAACGCCGGGCTGGGACCCTAACCCACCCTCTGCAGAACCGAAGCTCCCTCTGTAGGGGCGGGCCCTCCAAGTCCACGAGCCAATCAGCGTGCTGCCGGGTGATCAGTTTCAGCTGGGTCAGGTTCCCCTCCCCTCCCCACGTCCCCCGGACTCTGAGGCTGGCGAAAGCTGCTAGAGCCGGCTGGGCTCGGCCGTCTAGGCCCCTGAGGACGCAGGCTTGGACCCCGGGAGAAGGGGCTGCGACACGGGGGAGGGCTCCCTTTTGACCCGAGGGCCTCCGCCCCACTGGCCCCTCCGTTTGGGCCTCCGGACCTTCCACCACGGTCGGCTACAGACGAAGAAGTCGAGGCTCTCCGAGAAGGAATTCCGAGCTGGGCCCCAGAGTCGTCCCAGGCCGACCCCCTCCTTTGTCCGCGGAGGAAACTGAGACTCTCCAAGGTGAAGGCACGCGGCCCGGGGGTCAGAATCTCTATTGGAACTCAGGGCCGCCCCGACCCAGACCCTCCTCGGGATCTCCCTCGAGCCCGCGGAGAAACGGAGGCTCGGACAGGCCCAGGGTCTGTGGCCGCAACGATCAAGGAAGGGTGTGTAAGGAAAGTGACCTCAGTTTCCCTTTTCTTTAAAGGGCGTCAGCGCGTGCGCACTCGTTAAGCCCTCTCCCCCTCCCCCCCGCCCCAGTCTCCGCTACCCAGAATTCCTCGGAACGGGGGAGGGGGAGGAGGAGGAGGAATGGGCTCGGCCTGGAGCCCCGGTGGGTGTGGTCCCTGGGCGTCCCGCTTCCAGCAGTGTGACAGCCTCTGTCTTCTCCTGGCACTCCTGGAGGAGGGGGCCTGGGACTGCTGAATGACCTGAGTGGGACTTGGGGGCTAGAGGATCCAGATCTGGGCGGGGGGACCTCTGGGAGTACACACGTGGGAGGGTGGGGGGTAGAGGGGCCAAGTACAGCGGGGAGGGTCCTGGGGAGAGGTGCGGTGTGCTGGAAGCAGTCCTGCAGGTGCTGGGGGGAGGAGGGCAGGGAGGGGGTCTCTTATCTTGGCTCTCTTTCTCCAGTCCCCCCTCCCCACCTAGACCCTCCGAGGAGAGATGGTCAAGCCACCAAGCAGACCCCGGTCATCGTCCCACCAGGTGAGGGGGACCTTCCTCTTTAGCCTCAGGAGTGGAACAGGAGCCTGAGGCTTTGGGGAGGGCAAGGGCAAAAGCGATTATTAGGCTCCTGTTAAACGACAGCCTCGGTCCGAATTGATTTACACATATTAACCGTCTTGATCCTTCCAGCTCTTTGAGATATAGAGGTTGGTGCTGTTATGGCCTCTGTTTTACAAATAAGGAAACTGAGGTGGAGTGACCCGCCCAGAGTCACACAGCTTGTTAGTGTCTGAGCTTGGATTTGAACTGAAGTCTTTCTGACTCCAGGCACAGGAACTGTACACTGAAAAACTCCCCTGGCTCCCTCTCCAGCCCTTTGGGGAGGGGACAGTGCTGATTTAACGCTGGTTTCTTAGTACAGCCAAGTGAGGCAGCAGCTGTTGTCTGGCTGCAGGTGGTATGGACTGGCTTGGGTTCAGCCCCGTTGCTGCCCTGCTTTCCCCCAATTTCATTTGTGGATTTTCTCTCCGTGCAGAACAAGCCATTGTCAGGACTTTGGAGGTGTGTAGGGGCCTGGGGGAAGGGGCATACAGAGGCAACCTGGGCCACATTTCTTCTACATTCTCTGCTTATATGGCACATGAGCACTGTGAAGGAGGGAGGAAGGGAAGAAAGGAGGAAAGAAGGAAAGAAGAAAAATGGGAAAGAGAGAGGAAGGAAGGGGTGGTAGATAACTCCCATGTGTCCTGCATGTCTATGGTTCTTTAAAATTGTCTTTTAAAATTCAGTCTTGGGGGTGGCCAGGTGGCCGAGTGCTGGCCCCAGAGTCTGGAGACCTGGGTTCAGTTCCGGGCTCAGATACTTAACACCCACACAAAATAACGGTGTGTAACCTTGAGCAAGTTACTTAACGCTGATTGCTTAAAAAAAAAAACCTATAATAAAATTCAGTCTTAAATACTTCCAGAAGAGCATTTCCACTGCCCGAGGAACTTTCAAAGCTGTCCTGTTTGTCTGTGTTCCTTCAGAACCTGGGTATTTTTCCTGGGCCTTTTAACATTAGAAGCTTCACAGGACCAGGCTCATCATTGATGCAAAAATATTCTAATTTTACTTTGAAATACAACTTTTCATTCTATGACCTCTTTTTTCTATGCCTTATGGATAAGGAGAAATGCTGTGTCAGTAGACACTACTTCTTGATTTCGGGTATTCTTAAATTCTTGTCCTTTGCTACATAATTAGATGGGTGTTTTCCTGGTTTTAAAGTGCTTATTCCAGCCTTAAATCCTGGGGAGCCATGCTTGGGTCATGCGGTACCCACCCCCTCATCCAGGGGGATACCTGGATGTCCACTGGGTGCCATACATAACAGGTGTGTGGACAGCTTGGGGGCAGGGGACGTCATGTGGGTTAAAGACCTCTGGCTCCAGGAGAAGGGCTGTGAGGGCTGAGCTCTGGGATGCGTGTTAGGGCTAAATCTGTTAAGAGCAGGAGGATTTGATGTCCAGGAGAAGGCAGTGTGGAGTGGTGGGTACATCCTTGAACTTGGAGTTGGGGAGCCTTGGCTTCAGAGCCCACTTGGGCAAATCACTTCCTCTACATGGGCCTCAGTTTCTTCATTTGTAAAATGAGGGGTTAGACTTCACGGCTTCTCGAGTCCTTGATAAGTCCAGAGCTGCCATCCTTGGGCCAGTCCTCTCACCCAGTAATTTTCCATAATTGCCATAATGGGCAGAGTTTCCATTTCACACCTGGGACATGAATTGTGGTTGCTCTGTGGAGGGGGGGGGGCGGGGAGTTTGGAGAATAGCACATGATGTTTTTGGGGCTTGCTCTGGGATATCTTGCCAAGGAAAGCAGGAGCAGTGACGGAGTCACAAATGTCCACCTGAGCCATGGAGTGCTAGGGTCTCCAGGGATGGCTCTCCAGTACGCAGGGGTGAGTTCCCAGCAGAGGAGTGCTCCCCATGACTCCTGCCCAGTTGGTGTCTGTCCCTCGCCCCCACCCCCCATGCATGCCAGGGCTGCTCCCTACCTGAGGAGAATGTTTTTTGGGGTTCCAGGGAGCTGTGACCTTCAAGGATGTGGCTGTGGTCTTCACCTGGGAGGAGTGGGGGCAGCTGCATCCTGAGCAGCAAGATCTGTACAGGGAGGTGATGCTGGAGACCTATGGCATCCTCGTGTCCCTGGGTAAGGGGCGCTCAGGACGGTTCTGTGGTCTCCTTATGGTCTCACCCGCTGCCAGTTGCTGGGGTGGGGGTGGGAGGTTTGGGAGGCTCTCTTGGAGTCTTGGCTTGTGGAGAGAATGGACTTTCTTTGCTTTGTATGATGGGAGGGTGGGCTCCCCATTGGCTCATGGGGAACTGACCAAGTGACAGAGGACATCCTGTCAGTGTCATCTGCTGGGCCTGTTGTTCCTTGGTCTCTGAATAGGACTTTCGGGTTGCAAACCTACTGTGATCTCCCGACTGGAGAGGGGAGAAGCACCTTGGAGGCCAGAAAGAGGAGGCCACCAAAGCCACTATCTGGGTGAGTGAGAGCCTGCTGCTTCCTCTCGTCTCCTTCTGATCAGGTTCCTTGCCTGCCCCCCCCCCGCCCCCCACCCAGTGCACATGGTCTGATTTAGACTTAGAAAGAAAACCGAGTCCCTGAGGTCTCTTGGCTTGACCCTGCTGTTTCTCTTACATCTCATTCCAGGGGAAGGCAGGGTGGGTTAATAGTGCCCAACCTGGGCTAAGGCGAGACCTGAATTCAGATTCAGCCCAACCATATGCAGTTAATCTCTCTCAATTTTTTTTGTCTTTGTATAACAAGTGAATGAATTATATAAACTCATTTATATAGAGTATATAAGGCATTTATTATTAAGTGCTTACTAATACCTGGCACTGTGATACAAATACAAGTGGAACAGACCACCCTTGCCCTCTAGGAGCTTATATTCTGGTGATGAAAGACACAAGTCAGTAAGTGGGACAGAATTACAAAATGACTGTGCACATCTAACCTGTATCAGATTGCTTGTTGTCTCAGGGAGGGGGGAGGAGAGGGAGGCAGGAAGAAAATTTGGAACTTAAAAGATTTCTTTAAGAAAGAATGTTAGAAATTGTTCTGATGTGCACTTGGGGAAAAATTAAATATTAAAAATGAAAAAAAGTTAAAGCTAGTGGGAGAAGGGAGAGGTGAAGGGCTGTGTTGCATCTATGGCAGCATGGTTTGGGAATGCCTGGCAAGGGACACAGGCTTGTGGTTCCAGGGAAGCTTCCCTGTGGGGCAGTGCTACATAGCTGTATTCATTTGTGCCCTGCCTGTGTTTTGGGAGGGAGACTCCCAGATGATTTATACATTCTGTAGTTATTTTGAAAGGAGTTTCTTTTCTTTTTTCTATCTCTTCCTGCTGTGTTTTGTTGACATAGGATGAAGAATGACTGATGAACATTGTGGGGAGGTCTTTTATATCCTGCTACTTTAATAGAGTTACTGTTTCAGCTAATTTCTTAGTTGTTAATTGTTTAAATTTTGAGCTGAGGATTCTTTAAACCAATTTCAATAGAAACGGGCCACTAAACTCAATAAGGATCCCTGTAGGCTGCAATGTGGACTTAGAAAACTACATATTAACATTATCTTTGTCATATTCGATTTTTATGTATTTATTTTGTTAAGTATTTTTCAATTAGAGTTTAATCTGACTTGGGCTGCCCTGGAGAATGTTCTGGTTGGCCTCTTTCACTTATTCATAGTTTAGCTATCAGAGTGATGTTAATTTTGTGGACATTTGCTCAACTCTTCTCTGTTTTTGCAAACAATTTAGGTATAATATTGGAATGCATTGTTCTTTGAATTTTTGATAGGATGTATTTTTTTATGATATCCACCTGATTCTGGGTTTTTTCTTGTGGAACTTTCGTGGCATATTCTAATTCCCATTGTTTGATTGGGTTTATAAATTCTTGATTTCATGTTCTGTTAATCTGTGTGTCATCTATTTAAAAATATTCATCTATTTCATTTGTCATTTTTGTTGGCATATAATTGGGCTACCTAGTTTCAGATTTCTTTTATTTCTTCATTGATTGTGAATTCTTTTTATTTTTGATTGGTAGTTTACTTTTCCTTTTTTTTTTAAATCACATTAGAAAATGACTTATTTTATTATTTTTTTAAAGTCCAATCACTAGTTTAGTTATCACCTTAGCGGATTTTTTGCTTTCAATTTTACTTATGTCTTTGATTTTCAGAATTTATATTCTGTGTTTAGTTGGAGCTCTTTTGTCTTTGGCTTTTATTTTTTTGTTGTTTTTGTTGCCCAATTCATTGATCTCTTCTCTCTCTATCCTTTTTTGTTTATTTATTTATGTTGCCCAAAGTGACTAGAGAAATAATCCTCCCTCCGCCCCCCGCCCCCCCCAAGCACTGCTTTGGCTATCAAAAGTTTTGTCACGTTCTCTCATGGCTGTCATTTTCTTTGATAATATGATGACCTATTATGTCTATTATTCATTCTTTGACCCATCAATTCTTTAGAATCAAATTATTTACTATCATTTGACTATTTTAGTTTTTATTTGCAATCATCATCAGTAAAAGATATTTGTATTTCAAGGTTTCTGCTTGGCTTGGTTTTCATGAGAAATGCTTGAGTGTCCATTTTTCTTCCTGTATGATTATGCTCATTTCTTCAAGTTGTGAGTCGTTATCTTTTGCCTTTGGGAGTATCACATTCCAAGGTCTCCTCTCTTCTGTGGTGCTTGTAGAATAATTTTTTGTGAGTCTGTGGTTCTTTAGTCCTTGAACGTTTTTCATGGAGTTCTATCTCCTGTTCTCAGCTATTTATTTTCTTTCCAACTTTTTCCTCCAGAGTCATCATTTCACTAAAAATAAAAAGTCTTGCTTCATTTTCCTCTGGTTGCTGCTCTACTCCTTGTGGCTAAGCCATCTTTTCAAAACTCAGTCTTTGATTTATATAACCATTCTGTTTGTCCGCGTTTGCTTGTTGCGCTACTTTTAACACATACTGCTTCTTCATTGTTCGGGCGTTTTCTTTTGTCTCCTCATACTTTACTTTTCAAGGCCATTCTCCCTACATTTGCTACCTTCAGTTCTGTTTACTGGGGTTTGTCCTGGCCTCTTGTGCTGTTCTGGACTAGACGGAGGATCTTGGTTTTGTTTCTGTCCACTTTTCTCTGTTCTTTTTGAGGACTTTTTCAGATATTTGCTGGGTACATGTCTATGTATATGTGAGTGTGAAAGAGCTTCTACCTTTTACAGTACCATGTTAACTGGAAGAATGACATGAATCTTACTGCTTCTGTGGGATGGTGTTTTGCAGTGCTGTTCCTCCAGGCTACATGGGGGCTTGTCCCTTATATTGTCTTTAGATTTTTTTCTTGCCAGTATTCTACCATGTATGAATGATAGTCATCCTTCTTTTTGGGGCAGTGACTAACCCAGGGTCACACAGCTAGTAAGTATCTGAGGCCAGATTTTAACTCAGGTCCCTCTGACTCCAGGACCAGTGCTCTATCCACTGCATCATATATCTGCCCTTGATAGTCATCCTTCTTAATGAAGGAGATGGGTTCTAACAGCTGGATGTAAAGCATTTACCTGTAGTAAGTAACAGAGACCAGTCAATGTTGACCTTGTTTCTTTTCCTCCATTCAGATTTCTGTAAACAGAAGGAGAAGTGTCCAACGGAAGAGCTGACTCCAGAAGAAAGCATTTCTGAATTATCCACACAAAGTCTTGCAAAGGATGGCATTTGGGAGTCCAGATTTGGTGAAGCCTGGGAATATCCTGTTAGGCTAAAGACGCAGAATGAGAGGAAGAAGAGACAATCCAGGCAGCTAGCCATCAGCAGTGAAAAAACTGGTCATCTTTTCAATGAATATACTACATTGGAGCAGAGCTTCCATGTGGAATCACGCTTTAATTCATTGCCAGTGATTCATACAGGAAGAAGTTTCCAGAAAATTGCTACATTTGGAAAGAATTTGAAACCATTTTCTGACTTAATTCAGTTGAATAGAATCTCCTCAGGGAAGAAGGTTTGTAAGTACAGTGATTCCTCCAGTTATTGTGCAGCTCCTATTCAGCATCAAAGAAAGCACAAAAGTACAAAGTTATTTGAATGTAATGACTGTGGGAAAGTCCTTGGGAACAGCTCATCCCTAAGGAAACATCAGCTAATTCATACTGGAAATAAGCCCTTTGAGTGCAATGACTGTGGGAGAGCATTCACTCAGAAGGGAAATCTCACTAAACATCAACGAATTCATACTGGAGAGAAGCCCTTTGAATGTGATGAATGTGGGAAAGCTTTCATCCAGAGGGGAAGCCTTATTGAACATAAGAGAATTCATACTGGTGAGAAGCCCTTTACATGTAGTGAATGTGGGAAAAGCTTCAATAGGAAGACAAACCTTATGGGACATATGAGAATTCATACAGGAGAAAAGCCATATGGATGTAATGATTGTGAGAAAACCTTTAGCAATCGTTCAGCCCTCAGGACACATCAAAAGAGTCATACTTCAAAGAAAAGCTTTGAGTGCAGTGAATGTGGAATGTTCTTTAACCAAAGAGGGAACTTTACCATGCATCAAAGAATTCATTCCAAAGAGAAATTCTTCGAATGTGGTGAATGTAAGAAAACCTTCAGTCAGAAGGAAAGACTTATTGAGCACAAAAGAATTCATACTGGAGAAAAACTGTACAAATGTAATGACTGTGGAAAAGTCTTCAGCAAATGCATGTCTCTCAAGAGGCATCAATTAATTCATACTGGGAAAAAACCATTTGAATGTAGTGAATGTGGAATAGCTTTCAATCAGCGGGGCAACCTCATTAAACATCAGAGAACCCATACTGGAGAAAAAGCTTTTGATTGTAATGAATGTGGGAAAGCCTTTAGCCAAAGGGTAACCCTTATTGAGCACATGAGAATTCATACTGGAGAGAAGCCTTTCACTTGTAATGAATGTGGGAAAAGCTTCAACTGGAGGACAGTTCTCACTGAACATAAGAAGATTCACACTGGAGAGAAACCTTATGAATGCAAGGAATGTGGGAAAACTTTCAAGAGTACCTCAACCCTTAGGTCCCATCAATTAATTCACACTGGAGAGAAACCCTTTGGGTGCTGTATATGTGGAAAAGCCTTTAGCCAGAAAGGAAACCTCACTGTACACCAGAGAATTCATACTGGTGAGAAGCCCTTTGAATGTAATGAATGTGGAAAAGGCTTTGACCGAGGGGCAGCCCTTATCGACCACAAGAGAAGTCACACTGGAGAGAAGCCATATGGATGTGGTGATTGCGGGAAAGCCTTTGCCACAGGCTCATCTCTCAGGTCACACCAGGTAATTCATACTGGAAAGAAACTCTTTCATTGCCCTGATTGTGGAGTTACATTTAGGCACTGTGGAAATCTTGCCACACATCAGAGAATTCATGCCAGAGAGAAACCCTCTGAAGACAATGAATATGAGAAACCCTACCACCAGAAAGTAATCCTTACAGAACACTAGAAAATTCACACTGGAGAAAAACAATATAAATGTGGAAAAGCCTTCATCACCAACTCCTAATGTAGGAGCCATCAGCCAATTCATATAGGAAGAAACCCCTTCAGTGGAATGACTGTGGAAAGGCTTTCAGTAGCAGCTCATCACTCATGGGGCATCATAAGATTTACTTGGGAAATCAGCCTTTTGAGTGCAAATCTTGTGGAAAAGTCTTTGACCTGAGTATAATTCTTATTGCACATCACCAGCTGCATGATAGAGTGAAATCTTTTTGGTTGCAATGGATATGGAGAGGCTCTACCACAACTCTCTATATCAGAGAATTTAGAGTGAGAAGAGTCTTGTGATTGTATGTGATTAAGGGAAAGATTTTTTTTCCTGCATTAGAGGGAAGTGGAAGATGCCAAGGACAGAGAAAAAAGGTTCTGTATGGCATTCATCATAGCTGAATCTCAATTCATGATCTCAATGGAACAGCTGGTCTTATACCTTGTGACCCCTGATTTTCCACAACTCTTTATAACTTCACATAGTCAAGGTCACCCTGATTATATTGTCATACAAGTTTATTTAATAGTGAATGCTGCTCCTTTGGCTATAAATATACTTATTACCATTGACCAATGGATTCCATCATACTTAAAACATTTTAAATAGTTCCTGCAGTAAAAGCAAATTCCAGAAGGAAAAGCCTTATTCAACCCAAGTAGCACTTCCTTAGATTCCTCCCTTTTCTTATCCTGTTTTCCCCCTACCCTTTCCCCTACCTTTATATCCCCTCTGGTGACAAAGTTATGGTACCACAAGACTGAAACACATGCAGAATCCCTTGTATTGCAACTGATCAATCCCATGGTGGAGACTCATTTGGTTTGGAGCTAGGCAGAGAGGCCCAGCCTTAGGGAGTATCTGTAGAACTTGATTGATCCCTCTCATATCAGCTTATGTTCATGACTGCTGAGCCTGGCTATGCCAGTTGATTCAGAGATGCAATAAAAACTGAGGTAGCAGCAGAACTGCTCTCCAAAAGAAGCTGAAAGCATCAGGCCATTGTTTAATAAACATTTGATGAATTGAAGAATTGGTCTTTGACTGTTCTGTACTATGCATATGGGCACCATCCCATCTAGCTCTTTCCTATATTGTTCTTCTATCTTGTTCCTTTAATCCTCTCAATTTACAATCCTTAGCTACCAAAAAAAGCTGCTATAAATATTTTTGTAGAAATAGATTTTTTCCCCTTAAAAATCTTTTTGGAATATAGACCTAACAGTGGTATTGCTGGATCCAAAGGAATGCACAGTTTTATAGCCCTTTGGGCATAGTTCCAAATTGCTCTCCAGAATGGTTAGATCATTTCACACATCCACCAAGAGTGATTTAATGTCCCAGTTTTCCTACATCCCCTCCAACATTTATCATTTTCCTCTTTTGTCATATTAGCCAATCTGATTGGTGTAAGGTGGTACTTTAAAGTTGTTTTAATTTGCATTTCTTAACAATAGTGATTTAGAACATTTTTTCATATCACTATGGACAGTTTTGATTTCTTTGAAAATTGGTTGTTCATATCCTTTGATCATTTATTAATTGGAGAATTGCTTGTATTCTTATATATTTGGCTCAGTTCTCTATATATTTAAGGAATGAGACCTTTATCAGAGATTCTTCTATAAAAATCTTCCCCTCCCCCCCAAACTTCTATTTTTGGTTGCATTGGTTTTGTGTGTGCAAAACCTTTTTAATTTTATATAACCGAAATGATCGATTTTACATTTAGTAATGTTCTCTATATCTTGTTTGGTCCTAAATTCTTCCCTTATCTATAGATTTGATAAGCACTCTATTCCACTCTCTCCTAATTTGGCATACTGTTTTTCTGTTTCCCTAGCAATTTTTTTTAAGCATTTGGGGTTAAGTAACTTGCTCAAGGTTACACAGCCAGTTATTTCTGGGTGTGGTGCTAAGTATCTGAGCCCGGATTTGATCCCCAGGTCATCACGACACTGGAGCCAGTGCTCTTACTCGCTGTGCTACCTGGCTGCCCCATTTCCTAGCAATTTTTGTCTCCAAAGCTTGGATCTTTGAGTTTATCAAACATTAGATTACTATGGTCATTTCCTACAATGTATTGTGTACCTAATCTATTCCACTGACCCATCACTTTTTTTCTTAACCAGTACCAGATTGTTTTGATAATTGCCACTTTATAATAAAGTTTGGGATCCAGTAGAGATAGGTCATGTTTACATTTTCCCCCCATTGATTCCCTTGATGTTCTTGATCTTTTGTTCTTCCAGATGAATTTTGTTATTTTTTCCTAGCTTTCTAAATTAATTATTTTTGGTAGTTTGGTATGACACTGAGTAAGTAGATTAAGTCGGGTAAAATTGTTGTTTTTATGATATTGACTAAGCAATTTTATTATGTTTACATAAGCAATTAATCCTTTTACACTTGTATAGATCTAATTTTATTTGTGTGAAAAGTGTTTTGTAATTGTGTTCATATAGTTTCTGGATTTCTCTTAGTAGGTAGTCTCCCAAGTATTTTATATTGTCTACAGTTATTTTAAATGGAATTTCTCTTTCATTTCTTGCTACTGGACTTTACTGGCAATATATAGAAATGCTGATGATTTATGTGGGTTTACTTTGTATCCTGCAACTTTGCTAAAATTATTAACTATTTCAGCTAGTTTTTTTTTTTTGGTTTATTCTCTACATATATACCATCATATCACCTGCGAAGAAAGAGAGTTTTGTTTCTTCATTGTCTATTCTAATTTGTGCCATTTCTTTTTCTTCTTTTATCACTATAGCTAGCTATAACTAATATTTCTAGAACAATAGAAGTGATGATGGGCATCCTTGCTTCACCCCTAACTGTATTGGGAAGGCTTCTAGTTTATTGCCATTACAGATAATGTTTGTTGATAGTTTTAGATATGTATTACTTATTATTTTAAGGTATGCACCATTTATTCCTATGCTCTCTAGCATAGAAGAAGGTAGATGGTCAATTATGCTGATAGTTTTCCTAATATTGAACCAGCCCTGCATTCCTGGTATAAATTACATCTGATTATAGAGTATGATCCTCATGATATATTGCTGTAATCTCCTTGTAAGTATATTATTTAATTTTTTTGCATTAATAATCATTAGGAAAATTGTTCTAGAGTTTTTTTCCCCTGATTTTACTCCTCCTGGTTTAGGTATCAGCATCATATTTTTGTTGTAAAAAGAGTTTAGTAGTACTCCTTTGTCTATGTTTCTAATTAGTTATTATAGTATTGGGATTAATTGCTCTTTTAATATTTGGTAGAATTTGCTTGTGAATTCATTTGACCTGGGGGTTTTTCTTTAGGAGTTCTTTGATTTCTTGTTAAATTTCTTTTTCTAAGATTGAACTGTTTAAGTATTCTATTTTCTCTTCTCTTAATTTGGGCAATTATACTTTTGCAAATATTCATCCATTTCACTTAGATTGTCATATTTATTGGCATCTAATTGGTTAAAATAGTTCCAAATAATGGTTTTAATATCTCTTTACAAATGGTGAATACAATCTTTTAATTTTTGATACTGATAATTTTGTATTCTTTCCTTTTTTAAATTAACCAATGTTATTGGTTATCTGTTTTATTTATTTATTGTTATCTGTTTTATTGTTTTTTCCCCATAAAACCAGTTTGTAGTTTTATATATTAGTTCAGTGGCTTTCTTACTTTCAATTTTGTTATTCTCTTTTGATTTTTCGAGATTTCCAATTTGGTGTTTAATTGATTATTTTACATTTATTTTTCTAGTTTTTTTTAGTTGCATGCCCAATTCATTTATCTGCCTTTCCCCCCCGATTTTATTGATGTAAACACTTAGAGATATAAAATTTCCCCTAAGTTCTGCTTTGACTGCATCCCATAAATTTTAATATGTTGTCTCATTGTTGCCATTCTTTTTAATGAAATTATTGATTGTTTATATGATTGTTCTTTGACCCATTCATTCTTTAGTTTCCAATTAATTTTTTTTTAAGCAATCAGGGTTAAGTAACTTGCTCAAGGTTACACGGCCAGTTATTTTTGTGTGGGTGCCAAGTATCTGAGGCCAGAACTGAACCCAGGGGACTCTGGGGAGTCTTACTCACTCTTACTCATGCCACCTGGCTGCCCCTCCAATTAATTTTTTTATCTATCTTTCCATTGCCCTTTATAGAATGTGATTTTTATTACATTAAGATCTTAAAATGAGGGGTGGCTAGGTGGCACAGTGAGTAAAACACCAGCCTGGAGTCAGGAGGACCGGAGTTCAGTTCCGGCCTCAGACAATTAACACAAAAAAAACTAGCCATGTAACCTTGGGCAAGTTACTTAACCCCAATTTCCCTCCAAAAAAAAAAAAAGATCTTAAAACAATGCATTTAATATTTCTGCTTTTCTGGATTTGGTTATGCAGTTTTTATATCCTAACATATGGTCAATTTTTGTGTAGGTGTCATGTTCTGCTGAGAAAAGGTATATTCTTTTCTATTCCCATTCAGTTTTCTCCATAGATCTATGATATCTAACTTTTCTAGAATTCTTTTAACTTCTTTCTTATTTATTTGTTTTGTTAGATTTGTCTGGTTCTGAGAAGGAAAGTTGAGGTCCCTAACTAGTATAGATTTATTGTCTATTTCTTTCTGTAACTCATTTAACTTCTCCTTTAAAAATTTAGATGCTATACCATTAGTTCATATATGTTTAGTATTGATATCACTTCATCTATGATATCTTTGAGCGAGCTATAGTTTCCTTTCTTATCTCTTTTAATTGGATCTATTTTTTGCTTTTGCTTTGTCTGAGATCATGATTGCTACCCCTCCTTTTTTTTTCACTTCAGTTGAAGCCTAATATAGTCTGCTCCAGTCTCTTACCTATCCTCTGTGTGTGTATCTCTGCTTCATATGTATTTCTTATAAACAGCATATTGTAGGATTCTGGTTTTTAATTCATTCTACTATCAGTTTCCATTTTATGGATGAGTTCAGAGGGATGGTGTTTTGACAGGCTCAGAGCTTCATGTCAACTAAAGAATCATGGATACAACTTTTGGGATGTACAAAGAAGAATTAATAAAGCCTATTAGTCTAATTTCACACCCACTGGAACTATCATAACTCCCAATATAACTTTAGTTGCAAAATGCATCATCTTCAAGTTCATGTTCAATCAACCTCTGCTCCAACAACTCCAAGACGAAAGCAGACATAAGTTTTCTGGTACACCATCATTAGTCATGGAGAGTGCTGCTCCATAGAGTTGGAGGGAAGACTGATGGTCCTGAGACCACCAAGCCCTCAAAGATCACTGAAAATACAAATGGCACAATTTGCAAATGAGTAACAAATAGGTTAGAGCCGATATGCTTGATTTTGATTCAAATTGTGTAAGTCCAATGGCTTCCCTTGTTCTCATTTCTAATGCCTGCCATGTTAGAGACAGCCAGTTGATGCTTGTGGATTGGTTGGTTGGTTTTCTGACTTTAAACCCATCTCTAACTTGTCTGCATATTCATACTGGACTCATTCTTTTGGCCTTTTAGAAATCATTTAGCATTTTAAATGATGAAAGCCTTACCTCTCAGGCTCCCTCCTACCACCCTGTCTTCATAAACACAAACTTGTGACAATCTCATAATATAAATCATATTTTCCCTTGGTAGAATGTAAGCTCCCTGAGGACACTGATGTATCTGTTTTTTAACTTTGCAACTCAAGCAACTCAAACAGTGCCTTGCACAAAGTAAACACTTAATAACCATTTGTTGAAAGAAAGAAATATAACACATCTATGTGGAAAATCAAAGCCTAAGTACAAGAACAGGTGAAATAAGTGAGACAATGAACTTATCTATGAATTTAAGAAGGGCTGGTGGTGCAGAGTAGAACCAAAGTGAGAGAATGCAGGCTTCCAGAGATATCAATCAACTCTTACTAGGCTGCTGAGAATTTGTCTCCATTGTAGCCTTTAATAGCCACTTAATTAGCAAGTGTTCATTAAACACCCCCTAACTGCCTGACACTTGGCTATGTGCTATGGATACAAGGCCAAAAAGAAAACAGTCACCTGTCTTCAAGGCTTTTATATTCTCCTGACTGGATGTGAAAATTGGGAAGAAATAGGCTAATGAACAAAGGAGCATTTATTAAGTTCTTACTATATGCCAAGCACTGTACAATGTGGTGGGGGTACAAACAGAAAATCCAGATGGTTCCTGCTTTCCAGATGTCTAACAGTCTAAGTGAGGAAGACAGCACATAGAGGAATTTCTGATGTTGATATTGACATAGTCTATGGTGACAAGGACTTTGGTGGTCCAAACACTCTTTTGTGGGTCTTAAGTAGTAGTGGTTACTGAGAAGGTAGGGGATTTAGCCCCTCTGGCTCTAGAGCCTTCAGGTCTTGCTCCTCCTGAATTATGAATGCAGGGTCTTGGCTGAAGGCTTGTGGAATTTCCAGGGTTCTGGGCCCTATTTGCCCATCAGTGGTGGTTTCTTGATGATTAATATTGTTGGTAGGCTGGATGGCCACAGAATTTGCTCTATAAAGAAAACAAAATGAGAAGTTAGAATTATTTTTAGGTTAATACAAGAAAAGGGAGAAGTGTTGATAACACTGAGAGGACTCAGGAAAAGCTACCTTGCCAGAGGTGGTATTTGACATGTCAGGAAGGGATCTAGAAATTCCAAGAGTTTGAGATGAGAAGGGAGACCTTACTTATTCCAATGCACAGAGCTTGGAGGTGAGTGACATAGAGTGCAATGTTAAATTAGTCTGGGATATTAGGTTGCACTCAGATCAGGAGATTCTTTAAGAGCCAAACACAGCAGTTACATCATTCCAATGAAGGAGCAAAGGGAAGGCTGCATTAGGAGAGCAGTGGGAGGGCACAGTGAGCCCACTGGCCAACATAGATATCAGAAGGCAGAAGTAAATGGGAGAAACAGGATGAAGATGACAATAGGCAATCATGGAAACCAGGATCAATATACCTGATTATTACAGCAATATTAATGGGAAGAATGACAAAAACAATAGCTGAAATGGAAAGAGGCAAAATAAGAATAACCAAGAAGCACAGGTATGGGAAGGTACTTTGTCCTGCTTCTTTGGTTAATTGGTCTAAGATGAGGGGGAATTAGATGGTAAAAATGCTTAGGGAGTATTAGATGGCAAAAAGGAATTAGGGTGAAAAGGCCAAACTACTCAACTGTTCTTTCTTCTGTGTCCTCTTCTTGGGAGCCTGATCTGTTGTTTCCAAGAGCTGAAATGAAAACAAAAACAGAAGTGAGGTGGTATTAAGGGAACAGAGGGCAGCGTGTAGTTGATGTCCTGGGAGAAATTTGATGAGTGATGATTGAAAGACTGTGGTGAATGGTGAAATGAAAAACAGTAACTAAAGTGGAGTGGAAGGAATATTTTCTAACTGTGTGCACCAGATCAAGTGACTTCATCTGCCTCAGTTTCTTAAACTGTAAAATGGCATGTACCTCTCAAGGTTTTAGTGAAGAGCAAATGAATCCTATGTGAAGTTCTACAAACAGTGAAGCATAAAATCCATAACAGTTCTAGAATAAGGATAACAAAGGTTATTATGATGATGATTGTCTTTGTGAAGGAACAACATGGAGAAAATAGGATATCCAGGAATGCTGACAGAAAATCTGAAGGACTGAATCCTGGGAGACAAAAGAAAGAGAAGCTTAAGAAGAAAACTGGGAGGTTCAGTAATGGGGCAGGAAGGGCCAAGAGATGGCAGCGAGCCACTGGCCTGATCAATGGAGCTCCAAGGGAAGGTTACAAGGCAGTGCCTGCTCTTCCAGAGCTCCCAGTCTAATAGAAGTGTTGCTATGCACACAATGAGGGATACACAAAATAGATACAGTACAAATGGAAGCTAATCTGGGAGGTGGGGTGATTGGGGAAGGCCTCCTGCTGAAAGACTCAGAGAAGGAAGAGGAAAAGGTGAGGAGGTAGAGCATTTCAGGCATGGCAGACCATCAGCACAAAGGCAGAGATGGGAGGTGGGGTTGTGTGAGGAAGAGCAAGTAGGGAATGGCAGCTGGATCATAAAGTAGAAGGAAGGGATGGAGGGAGGAAGGGAAGAAGGAAAAAAGGACAGAGGGGAGGAAGGAATGAAGAGAAGAAGAAAAGGAAGGAAGAAAAGAGGGAAAGAAAGAAGGAAGAAAAGGAAAGCAGGAAGGAAAGGACAAAAGGAAGGGAGGGGAATAAGAAAAGAGAGGAGGAGGAAAGAAAATGGGGTCCTAAATGCCCACTATTTGCCAACACTTTGCTGGGTACTATACAAATATTTTATCCACAAATATTACACAAATATTCTCTCATAGAGTAGAAAGGTAAGAAGGGGGCAGGTTATGAAGAGATTTCAGTGCTTTTGATCCTAGAAGATCCCTGATACGTACTTAATGGGGGAGGGACATATCTTTGGAAGCACCTCAGTGGAGAATGGATGGAATTGTGAACAGAAAGACCAATTGCAATAGGGGTTCTTCCCCTTCCTATGTTGTCATGGCACCCTTCGGCAATCAAACAAAACCTTTCTCAAATCATGTCTTGAGATGAACAAAACAATTTTTTAGTATAACAAGTTCATACGATACAGTTTCACAGCTGGGAAGACCCTTAGAGCTGGTCACTTGACACTCGAAGGAACTGAAGCCCAGGAGCCAACATGCTTGAGGCCACTCAGTCATCAGACCTCAGATCTGGTGACAATCTCTGTGACTCTGAAGCCATCCTTCTTCCTACATGACCATGCTAATGTTATGCAGCAATGTAATGAAACTCAGTAAATTTATCAATACAATAAAACAGTAAATGAAAAAAAAACACCTAAGACAAAGGCCATGTAGACTGGATTCATACTGAAAGTCCTCTGTGCTGGAAAGCTACCTTAGAACTCAGTTTCTTCTTCCTTGGTTTTGATCGGCCATGATGGTTGGGGTTGACAGATGCCATGTACTGTGGATCCTTTCCAAGAAACTGGAGAATGGAGTTTACAACTTGTTCAAATGTCATTTTGTGGATCTGAGCCTTACTGGGATGAAATGAGCTCTTTCTTGGAGCAATCTGTCCAGTTGGGATCCTTGGTTCACCTGCATGGGAAGAAATTAGTCAATTAACCAATCAGCCAAGAACAATCAAGGACTGTGCTAGGGGCACTGTGCCAGGCACAGGGATAGACCCCAATGTATGAAAGAGTCCACTTTGAGGAGCTTACATTCTACCTAGGGAAGTAACACAAACTTCTCAAACTATGCACCAAAAAGGGATCCTAAATAACCACGGAAAGTCTGGGGATCCAAGACAGGGAAAGCTCCAATAACAGGAATAAGGAAAGTCCTCAAGTAGAAGGTGGTGATTTATCTGAGTTTTGAAGGAAGCCAGAAGCCTCCTTGTTGAGGTGAGGGGAGAGAGAATTTCAGGCATGGAACTGGTGCTTGTTCTTCATTCTGGAAGAGGACCAAGACATCAGGGAAATGATGACATCACTTGCAGTTGACTTAAATTTGAGTGAGAGAGGCTGTGCCAGGTCATCAGCCTCACTTTCTCCTCTGGAGCCATCTGGGTCCAGTGGCCAGATATGGATCAGGATGACTGGAGATGGCCCAGGATACAATGGGAGACCTTGGCCTTTTTAAGCTCCAGGGATGGAGCACAGCCAGCGCAAAGGCTGAGAGTGTTGTACATGGGGAACAGCAAAAAAAAGTAAGTATGGCTGGTTAGTTGGGTGTGGGAAGGAGGGTGATGGGTCTTCAGAAAGGAAAGGCAAGTTTTAACCAGGTTTTGAAGAGATTAAAATGCCGATGAGAGGAGTTCATAAGAGATTCAGGGAAGAGAGTTACTAAATTTTTTGAGCAGGGCAATGATATCATCAGAGCCAAGCATGTGGGTGGAAGATGGATTGGAAAAGGGAGCGAGTGAAAGAGAAGAGACTGTATAGGAGGAGGTAGAAATAGTCTGAGAGGTGATGGCCCCTTGAATTAGTATCAGGTGCTGATATTTGAGGGAAAGGAAGAGACATGAGGCAATCAATCAATAAGCATTTACTAAATGCCTACAACATAGCAAGCTGTGAGCTATGTGCCTGACATACAAATGAAAACAAAAGGTAACCCCTGTCTTTGAAGAGTTCACAATCTAATAAGGGAGAAAAAATAATTTTGACCAAGTAAGGTATAAACAGGACAAATAGGCAACAATTAAAAGAAGTGAAGGCACTAGAAATAAGAGGGATAAAAAAGGCTTCTTGTAGAAAGTAGGAATTTAGAGAAACTGGAAGGAATCCAAGAGAGAAAAGAAGGAGAAAATTCTGGGCATGGAGGACAGCCAGTGAAAATGGAGGACAGATTCTGGATAGGGAGTGTCTTGTGGAAGAAACAGCAAAGAGGACAGTGAAACCAGATCAAAGAGTAGGTGTGGAAGGTGTATGATGTAAGATGACTGGAAAGGTGGTGGGGTTAGGCTATGAAGGGCTTTGAACACCAAGCAGAGGGTTTTATATTTGATGCTGAAGGTAAAACAAAGGCACTGGAATTTAATGAATATAGGGGTGACATGATCAAATGAGTGCTTCAGGACATGTCTTGGAGATAGAAGCAATAATACTTTCAAGTCACTTGGGTATATGGGGTGAATGAGGAATTGAGGGGGAGTCTGAGGTTAAAGCTTGGGTGACTGTAAGGATGAGGGTGCCCTTTGTTGGGGGCCAGGAAGTAATGGTATATGGGCTAGTGCCTGCTTGCTTGATGTATGACCTTAAAAGGTAATGAATAGAGCTATAGAAGATGATTGGCTATGTGTACCTATAAGTTGCCCTGATGCGGAAGTTCAGGGCAGTCGCGATGTAGCTGAGCCTGAATAAACAACTCCTTTAAACCTCGGGTGCTCTGTTGGTAATTCCTCCTAGGAGGCCGGTGACGACCGAAGACTTACTATGGGTAAGTAAGAGGACGGGATATCAATAGCCCCCCACAGCCCTTCACAGAAAAAGGCAAGTTAGGAGGATGAGTGGGTTTCATAGTAAAGATGATGAGGTTTGGTTCAGAAATGATAAATTTGAGAAAAATAAAAGAGCAAGTGATTGACTCTTAAATTCCCATCAGTGGCATTGGGTTCAGATATATCTCTGATAGATCTCTATATCTCTGGATATAGAACACAGAGGAAGTAACCAAATCCAGAAGACTCTTCCTTCTCTAAATAAAAATGAACCTTTTAGATTTTGTGCACATTCCAACTTCAACTCTGTAATAATTACTTCTCTTTATGTCACCCTCTCCCTGCTAATTTCAGGTCCCTGAGAGCAGATGAATGAGACAAGATCTGTAAAATACTCAGCACAGCGTCTGGCACATAGTAGACCCTTAAGAAATGCTTGTTCCCTTGCCTTCCCTCATCTCAAGCAATTTAGACTCATTTTTCAAAAATCTTCAGTACCTAGGACAGCGCCCTGTATCTACTTAGTGCCTGATTGTCCAGGGGCAAGAATCCATAGACAAGCCTAAATTAACAGCTTGTTTTATACATGTGGACACAGAGGGCTGAAATGACTCGGGTGAGGTCACAGAAATTATAGAATGGAGTAAGGATTCAGACATTTAGAATATGCCTACATTTCAGGTATGCTGTCCAGGGGCAGGGCTGGGGGTTAGTCAAGTAAAAACTGAGCCGGAGCCCAAACTGCAGCCACTACTGGAAGGAAGACAAGAGAGAAAAGAAAGGAGAAAATTCTGGGTCCAACTCTGCTCTTCTCTGATTCTCTGAATCCAGGCCTGTGGTTCAATATTCTCCTGTCATTGATTGCATTTTGAAGTTCAGGAAGTGAATGAGAAATCAGAAAAAGTTACTAAAGCATTTGGGAACAAAGCTGAGTATCTTCTAAGATTGGGCTTTGAATTTTACCTTGTGGTTGACCAGCCTTTTGTGCAACTTTGAGGTTACACCTCTGAGTTCTCCTTGAGGAACTGGTTGGAGGCATATTATGTCTTAGAATTGGTGTGCCTTTTTCCTGGCACTGAACATGGGAACAGGTGGTCTGCTGAAATCTTATGTGTGAGCTTCCTGAGTGATTGGTCTTCATGATTGCCTCTGTGCCTGTAGCCTGGTTTGCTTTTTCCTCTAAGAGCAATGCACCAATTTGTCAAATTGGCTTCACCTGAATTAGAAAGAAATTAAAAATCAGTATTTTCTACTCAATTCTCTCATATATGGCTATTTTTGTTTTAAGAGAGACCTGAATGTGAAAAGGAAAAAGAAGCTCCAACCCATCTCACCAGTCTAAATGGTTGGAAGTTTCCTTTCCTTTCATAGACTGTCTCTAGCATCATGCAAGTCTCACTTACAACGTCATTTCCTTCTCTGAATTAAAGCTACAGGTATAGATGTGGCCTCCCTCCTCACCTTTTAGCTCCTTGGAGACAGACTCTGTTTTGTTTTTTTGTTTTACTATTTTGCTACCTGGCAAAGAGACCCATGTGGCACATCGATAACATCAGTGGTTTTGTCCAACTAAATCAAATTGAATTATCATGGGAGACTCTTTAGAGAATTAAAAATGGCTTATGTGAGCCTGGTTTGAGAATTTAATCAATCAAATTATAAGAAATATGAAGAAAAAACCTCTGAGGTCAAAAGAAATTGTAAGTTAAGGGAAAATGGAAAATGGCACCAATCAGTTAACTCAAAGAACTGATAACAGTGATTGTAGCCAGCGCACATTCTGTGCCTGTTACATGGCAGCCACTCAGGCATTTTAAAAGTATCACCTCATTTCATCTTCACAGCAGCCCTGAGAGGTTGTTTCTATTGTTATATTATATTATTTGATTATGAAACTGAGGGAAGCAGAGGGGAAGTTACTTGCCAAAGGTCACACAGACTAAGGTAGCATTTGAACCTTGGTCTTTCTGAATCTAGGCCCAGGGCTCTATCTACTGTAATACCCAGTTGCCCAGGATTAATGTCCCTGGTTTCCATTCTGTCAGTCTGCTTCCACAGTCTTTCAATACCACCCCATGTCCTCCATCAGCAAATACTCCACCAGGAGCTCTGGCCTCACTCCTACTTCACATAGCAGATTCCCTCTGAGACGTCAAACTTTCTTGTCTGTTTTCCTGTAGTTTCTGAGGGAGAGAAGCAAGATCTTCTGTCCCAGGAAAATGTCTCCACTCCCTGTCTACTCTGGATGTCTGTATGATCCAATGAGCTAACTTTGTATCCTCCACCTTCAATTTGACCCTTTCTGGTGAATTACTGAGAAACAAAGTGAATCCTGTCTAGAGATCTCAGATATGTCACTAACCTTGTCCTAGAAGAAATCTGGGTCCCAGTGAAAGTAGACAGCTGAGGTATGTGAAATGAGGAACGAGGGGCCTCTTTTCAATCCACTGGCCATCTCTGTGCTCCCCCAGCTCTGTCCCTCTATCAGAGAGCAGAGCACTTCTTGGAGTTAGGAAGAACTGAGATAAAACTGGCCACAGACATTCATTTACTAGATGTGCTGACCATGGGAAACTCACTTACCTTTGGTTGGTCTCAGTTTCCTCATATGTAAAATGAGGATCATAATATCCCCTCCTTTGCAGGATTGTTATGAGGATGAAATGCAACATTTGGAAAGCACTTGGAAGAGTGCCTGAAATATAATTGCCTCTTCATAAATAGTTGTTCCCTTTTCTTTATGACTATGGACAGAGAAAGTCTTATTTTTGCCGATTTTCTAGAGAAGAAAACTAGTTCAGTGAGTGAAAGAGGTTTCTCCAAGGTCACACAGCTAGGAAGAAGCAGGGCCGTGATTAAAACCCATATTTTTCAAGTCCACCTTCAGTACTGTCTACACAAACAGTATCTTGGATTTTTCCTCAGGAACAGGGCCTCCTATTACTGTTGGGTTGTTGCCCTGGGATTTCTAAATGATCACTGAGGGTTCCCATAAATTTGTCCCATATCTATCTTGCATAACTATACCAAGATCCATTGGATCAATGAAACACTTACTATATAAGGAGAACTTTTTCTGAAGATCTTCCCAAAGTGATCCGTGGAATGTTCTCGTGGAAAAGAAAAGTCACTTCCGTGGATGAGAATGGAAAATGCTTCCAGTGATTCTGAATGTGATAGCTGCCTGGTCTATTTATATAGAGGCCAGGGCTAGAGCAGGAATTCTGGGATTTCCTCTCTTGCCTATGGAGTTTACACTTTGGGAGGGTGGTTCACTTCTCACTTAGGGGATCAAAGGAATGTGTGAACTTAGAGGCTTCCTTGGGCAACTCTGTCAGACACTGAACAAGTACACTTCTCTCTCCATCCCCTTTAACAGTTATTGATTTGTATTTTTTCTTTCTATGTCTTCTTAGGTTTCTCTTTTATTAATCTGCTCCACAGATGGACATGATTGTTCCTTCACAGCTCTTTGCTCCTTTCCGTTACAGTGGGCTTATAACTGCCCTTTTACACATTGTGTTTGTAATTGTTCATTTAGAGAGCATTCTAGGGGCTTGTAATGAGAGAAAAGCATGGAGGTGAGCCTTCAGAGTAAGGTGATAAGGATAGGGAAAGATTTTGAGATAGGACCAAGTCTCAAGGCCGGTTGGAAGAGCAAGGATCTTTCTTCTTGGAGGAGAGAAATTGAATATGGCTTGTTGACTGTCTTCTAGCTTTCGAAGAAGGGGTGCCCTGTGTAGAACAGATGTACTTCACCCAAGAGGAAAGACCAAAAAACTATGAGTGGAATTAGGATAAAGAAATATGTCAATTCAAAGAATGGAAAGCATTCCTATGATTTAGTATTCAAAAGATGCATGAGTTTCTGAAATTCATTGAGGGGCATTGGGTTCCTACTCACTGAAGGAGCTCAATCTGAGCTTGGAAAACTACTTGTGAAATAAGCATTGGGAGGATACTTCTAGAGCAGGTATGGTTGCAGATGGGCCCTGGGAACCCTTCCAGATCAAACATTCAAATGGTATTGAAATGGGAGTAAACTCACATGACTAATACATTTAATATAATCAAACATGTTTAATCAATAACAAATTGCTTACTGTCTCAGGGAAGGTGGAGATAAGGGGGGGAAGAGAGAAAATTTGGAACTCAGAAATCTTGTATAAGGATGTTAAAACTTGTTTTTACATGTAACTGGGGGGAAATAAAATGTTATATTTTTAAAAAAGAAATATGAGCAAACACCTTTTTCTCTTGGAGCTCTGAGGACAAGGTGTGAATTCCTAGAACAGAGTGTGAATTCTTTGGCAAGGTGTCAACCTCCAGGACCAGTTCTGGGTTAGTCAAATTGGACTCCTGAGCCAAGCTATGAACTCCTAGAACAAGTGCCTTTGTCCTAGTCACTAGTTCTCTTTCTTCTCCTTGCTGCCCTGGCCTGGCATGATTGTGGCACTGACTGGAGTATCAAGTAGCAGTAGCAGGCAAAATCCCAGAGCTGTCACTGCCCAAATGTGAGGGTTCCCACATCTGCACCTTTACCCATTGACTGATCATTTCTTCTCATTCAGACAGACAAAGTATTGATGATAAGTAACTCACATTTAAGCCTTTTTCCTTACAACAAGCCCATCTTACAGGTTGTATCAGGGAAGCTATCCTTATTCTACAAATAAAAAACTGAGGCAGAGATGACTCATGGCTCTCTACCCTCAGACACTGACAGTGAGTAGCTGAGCCAGCACTGACAGCAGGTTTTCTGCCCCCAGATTGATTTTCTTTCCAGCACAACATACATTATCCCCCACTTCCCTACTTCTCTTTTGTACAAAAACTGATTCTTAGCAGAATGTATGCTTCCTAGGGACCTGTGCAACATTCTTTTCTTTGTATGCCCAGTGTATTCGTAGTCGTTAAGCCCTGGAGAAATGTGAGGTTCTTCCAAGAGTTTGTCCTGACCATGGGTTTCTCCTACATATGAACCCCTCTACATATATATTCTGGCCACGTGTGTTGCTTCTGTATGTGCTTGACAAACCTGGTCATGTGTTTCTCATATGTTTGCTTTCTCCAGCCATAGTGACATCAGCAAGTATAGTGCATTGAGTGGTTATGTACATATATATGGCATGCATGTCATGGGACCCTCCAGAGACTTAAGGGACAGGCAGGATCTGCATCTGAATGGCTGCACAGGGACAATTGACTTAGGGTAGGGTTCAGAATGTGAGTTGGATTGAGGGATGAGGGATCAGAATTCAAGGTGAGGTGATTTTAGAGTATTTGTAACTTCACTGCAGGAGGCTTCCTACCCATTGCATGTAGTTTTGCCCCTAGAACCCAGTTGAAACCTCAGCACTCTTCTGCATAGAAGTTCTTTAATAGATTTCAATTAATTTCAGTTGAAAATCACTTAGGAAGGATTTTTCATGAAAGACATGTAAGTGTTGATGGTTTGTTGTTATGAAAGCAGGGGAAAACCAGAGGGCATTGATCAGGTTCCTCTCAGGACTTATTCCAATTTCTGCTAAATTTATTTGTGTATCTGCCATAATCTCCAATCTGGGCCATAAGACCTCTTGGGAAGGGGCTCTTTGAAGAGCCAGAACCTTGTGATTGGTTCTATTTGAAAAAGCAAGCCATGAGTCCTAGTTTGCATTTTTCCACTAAATAGCTTTTCACATGTCTTTTCATCTTTCTTTATATGCATCATTTTTTTTCATCTTAGTTTCATTGTGGTCTTCAACCAGATGTATAGGTCCCAGGGTTGTGGTTTTTTAAACTATTCTTGCTAGAAATCTTGTGTGTTAATCAATAACTCTTAATAAGTAAAATTTTATCTAAATAAGTAAATTTGATGTTGAAATCCGAGGAATAAGAAGGAAGTGAGTTTTCACTTTTTTTTCACTCAGCACAACTGGGAATCGGTAAAGAAACATGGAGGCGCAAGAAGTGAAGATGTGGATAAAAGGGGACAGAAGATAGGAACTTCTGGGTCATCATGAATTTTTATTGAAATGATTGAACTGTATCATCATGGTAATGCAAAAAGCAGAGCATGCTCAGAATCCCATAACTGGCCATATAGGAAGTTCCGATGGGAGGATTAAAATTTCTTCCTCATCTTCAGGAAATTCTCTTCATATAGATGGAGCAAAGGTCACTGGTCTTCAGAGCTCTGCCTTATTTGAGGAAAGAAAAAGAAAACCAAAGGGTATGATATGCTGGATGGCAACAACCTTTACGACTAGGTATGGCCACAGTATTATGGCTATTAGAACTTGGCAGTGGTTTTCAGTTGGGTGGTAATTGGGTTAGGGTTGCTGGGAAGTTGGAAGGAGCTGTGGGAAAATCAACCTGGGCAGGCTTTTGACTGCACACCACAGCAAATCCTTGGTATGGCTGTTGGGGTCACCAATTCATAACCCTGCTGTCAGACACCCACAGTCTTTCTGTCTGACACCCACTTCTTTGACACTTGGTGACTTAATGTGTTAAAAAAAAAACTTACCAAAGGTATCTGTATTTAGAGCAACAAACTGCCTTCTTACAAAATTTTTTATATTTCTTCTCCTTTTTTTTAAACCATTTTGATATCTGCACAGAATCAAAAAGAAACATTGTGAATTAATAAGCAAGGCTTGTGATTTTATTTGAATGTAAGATGGAATGAAAGACGTTATAGGACATCTACGGCTAAGGAAATGCCCATCACTTACCTGTTTGTCGACCATTGAGTACTCAAATGAAAGTCTATAGCAATCCCTGAGGCTGAGAGACCTCCGGGCTTTGAAATGTGCCCAGAAAGTCTCCATCAGAGGTTTGCTGACTTGCCACCTCTTCTGCTGTCCTTCCTCATCCTCAGAATATTCCAACTTACTCTTCCTCGCCCCATCACTGACCTCTCTCTCAGTGGTTTGACTTTCATTGAGAAGGTCTGGTTGTGTTTTCGTGGAGAGATCTGTTGGGGGAAAACAAAACAACAAATGAAGACTTTCCATTTCAGGATGTATGTGATTTCCAAAGAGACCCCGCTTCACATATAGTCGTGAGGGAGAGACTGGGGAGAGTGTCCAAGACTGGAGGCAGCAGGAAAAGGAGGCTTTGCTGCAAGGTGTCCGACCCTGCCCTTGTCCCACTGGGGTGATTGCCTCCCCATGCGTTTAAGTCAAAATTAAGCTCCACCAAATGCTGAGTTTATTCTACTTCTGTGAAACTCTTATTTGCTGCCATTTTGAGTTGGACTTTTTCAAAGCTTTTGACTTTCTGAGGACAGGTTAGTGGGTCTGAGGTTGAAACCTGGACAGAACCTTTAAAGTCAAGGACTACAACCCTTTTCTTTGGAGGTGAGGAAAGTGAGATCCACAGAGAGAAAGTATCATATGGGTGGAAGGTAGTAAAGAGAGTATCTGAAGACCAGATTTTCAAAAGCTGGGCTCCTGTGATAGTAATGGCAATTAAAGATTCCCCTGTATTGGCTTGGTTTTCAAATTGATTGTGTTAAAGCCCAGAGTTTGTTAATCCCACCTGTGGGATGGACTTGTTGATGTGAAAAGAAAGTCCTGAACTGGGAGGAGCTGGTGACGTAGATTTGGAGAGACTAGAGAGAGGCAGAAGATCTTTTTGGAAGCAGCACCTCGTGGAGAGAGAGAGACTAAGAGAATTGCTGGTGGCCGCTTTGAATTGCCCTGGACTTTTGAGACCTGCCCCCTGAGCTGCCAAGGACTGAGGAGACATGGCTGTTTTGCTGGTACTTTGTCTGTCTGTTTTGATGTTGTTTTGCCAGATTTGTCCACTGGTGAAAGACAGTCCTTTTGTTGAAGAAGTCCTGGAACCTGGCTGTTCGCTAAGAAGCCCTGAGACTGTCCTGCAGACAGAGAGTGAATACTGTCCACTGGTGAGGGACAGTACTGTTGTTGCAGGGGTCTGGAGACTGTCCTGCAGACAGAATGAATACTGTCCACTGGTGAAGGACAGTGCTGTTGTTGCAGGGGTCTGGGAGCCTTTCTGTTGGTTCAGAAGCCCTGAAGAAGGATTTTCTTGTTGTATGTTTACAGAAATCCTGGGAGAGGGCTTTGCTAATGTGTTCAGGGGTTCTAGGACTGTTCTACAGACAGAGGATAAATTCATGAAGGGACTGGCAATGTATCTTGTGGCTTTGCTAAGCCTTGTCTCCCCAGGAACTGAGATTGCTGAGAACTTGCCTCGTGTCAAGATGAAGAAAAGGCCTCCATTTGGGTATTAAGTGCTGTGTTTAAACTTGATGTAACTCTGGGGTAGATTCAATTGTGATCCAGGGGTGGGGAACTTTTGACCTTATGTTTGGAAACTAATCTCCATTTGAGAAGAGGGGCTTTGTGGTGGACTTAATTAAGGTATAGCCTAGGGGTGGAGAAGTATTTAGAACAGAGACTTTGTAATTGATTGAATGATTGGAAGATCCTGGGGTGGGGTAGTCCTTGGAGATTATTTAATCACGCTTAGTAAATGCTGTATTTTGAATGATGTCATGTTTTGATCTTCTCTGTTCTTGGTTTGTCACTGAATAAAATAGAGAGCACCTATGCTGGTATTTTGAACCTGGGAAGTTGCCTTCTTTTGGCATTATATTACAGCTCCTCCCACTAGACTTTCCTGCTGTTTTTTTGTAGGCACAGAAATTGAATATTTAAGGTCAGGGAAGAGACTTCAGTGGACATCTAATCCAGCCTCGACTGGAAAGGAATTCCCATTCTAACACAGCTAACAAGTCAGGCTCTAACCTCTGCTGGGGGACCTGCAAGAAGACAGAAGCTACCACCTCCTGAGGCATCCCGTTCCACTCAGGGACAACTCCAGCCAGGAGGAACTTTATTCCGAGGACCAGGGCAAACTTTTCTCTGCAGTTTTTGCTGGGTGCTCCTGGTTGTGGCACACAGATTAGAATAAATCGAGTCCAACCTGTACAAGGTAGCTCTTCACACACTTGGAGGCATCTGTCATGCTCCACCCAGTTTCTTCTTCTCTCGACTAATCCGATCCAATTCCTTCATCTGATTCAAGGCCTTTCCTAATCTTATCGGCCTCCTCTCAATACCCTCCAGCTAGCCAAAATGTGAACTTAACACAATATTTCAGGGGAGATCTTATGAGGGAAAAGCAATGGGGTACTATTCCTTAAAGCTGTCCTCAGAAATGGTAGAATCCTGATGGCTTGGAAATAGGAAAAACATTTAGGGAAAGAAAATGGAATAGAAAATATTGATATTCCTGTAGGCTTTGCACTGGATTGGACAGTTGATTGAATAGCATATAGTCGGTAAGCCTTGAGGACAAATTTGAGTTTCGGCATTTTATAGCTGTCTTACTCAAGTCACTTAAACTAGCTTGAGTTACGTCATTGGTAAAAAAAATAAAATAAAATAACAGGGGTTGCTAGGTGATGCAGTGAATAGAGCACCAGCCCTGGAGTCAGAAGGACCTGAGTTCAAATCTGGCCTCAGACACTTAACACTTACTAGCTGTATGATCTTGGGCAAGTCACTTAACCTCAATTGCCCTGCCTTCCTCCCTCCAAAAAAAAATAACCAAAAAAACCAAAAACAATGCCCTGACACCAATTGTTTCACAGAATCACCATGAGAATGATAAAAGTTAGTATTTGTAAAGCACTTTGCAAAGCAAAGAACCCTATAGAAATGTTATCTGTTGTCATTACTATTGGTTTATCATAATAACCTTACCTAAGGGTTGTATGTGATCATCTGCATTATAAAGGATGTGCATCAGATATAACAATGAAGACAGACCTTGTCTGAAACCTTCTGTATACTGGGCATCCATTACTGGCAACTGGGGAATCAAGCTGACAGTTGCCTCAGAATTGACTTTGGAGATGTCATCTTCAGCAAGATGATTGCTGCTGCCTCCAGACACAATCATGAAATTTGGCAAATAAAATGTACCTGAAATGGGTGGAAAGGAAAACAGACATGAATAATTAATTATTTAATTCATGTGTACGTTCTTAATTTTTAGAATTTAATGTGACTTTTTCCATTAAAAATCTTTTTTCTCCCTTCTAGCTATCTATGCCCCCACGTTTGAAAAATGCAAATAAATCTCTTCTGACAATCATCAATGATCAAGCAAAGCAAATTCACACATTGGTCATGTTTAACCAATATGTCTCATTGGGCCCCTTGAGTCTTATGTTGTCCAGACCTTCCTTCTTGAAGAGGATGGATGACATCAAGAGGGGGAATGTCTTGACTTTCTTTGGATTGGATTTAACTGAGGCAGAACTAGTCAAGGACATCAGCCTTGCTCTCTCCTCCAGAGTCATTGGAGTCCAGTGGCAAGACCAAAGTCAAGAAGCATGGTGATGGCCCCAGAGGAGACTTTGGAAAGTATCTAATACAAGCCCCTCATTTGACACAGGAGGAAAGAGATCCTAAGAGAATGGGAATGCTTTAACTGAGGTTTCCAGGTAGTAGTGACATCATAAGCAGCCAGAATTGCCACCCCAGCCTTGTGTAAGTAAGATTCCATAAGAAGGTGGCTGCTGATTTTACTGGCACAATGAAGAGGGGGTGGTTGCTCAGGATTGCTTGCAACAGACAGCTTCTGAGATCTCTCCAACAGCCAGATTCTCTGATTTTGTTGCTGCGGGTATGCAGTTATATCATTCCACCATGTCATTCTCTAATATTGATTGCATTGTACAGCTCAAGAAATAAAATGATCAGAGGAAAGGTTGGATAAAAAAGGAGTCCATTTGAAAGGCCCTGAGAATTCGGGTATAGAATTTTACCTATGAACTGAGCATCATTTTTTGTAATTTCTCTCCAGAGGCTCCCAGCAACCACTGATGGCTGAAGTGTTTGGATTTCTTCCTTATCCTGTTCATTTTTTGCCACACGCCACAGAACAGAATTCTTCATCAGGTCAAATGTCTTCTGTATGTTTAAATACTCTATTTAATTCTAAAAGATTCTTCCCAGATTTTCAAGTTTGGTGCACCTAAGGTGGGGACAGACAGAAAAAGGAATTGGTAATTCATGCCTTAGTTTGGATACATAAGTCACTGGTATAAAGCATGGGGGAAGACAACTTTGCCCAACCCAACTCTTACCAGTTTCCAGGTTTCCCTCTTCCTTAGACTGTATAGAACAGGCTGTAACTCTTGCTCTTTTCTATTTGTCTTCTGGATGGCCATTAATTTGCTTCATCTTGTAACCTTCATGCTAAATTTTCCCATTCTTGATAGGTTCCTTGATTTTTTTTCACCTTTTTTTTTTAACTTTCTTTTACACTTGCTACAATGCTCTGCAGTGAACTACTGGAAAATGTGTATCTGAGGGTTTGGTACTTGAAGTGGAATTGAAAAATGAGGCTTGACCCTTTGGAGATTTCAAACAGTTAAATGGAGAAGGTATGAACATGAAATCAATTTCATTCTTTGACACCAGAGTGTTAACTGAAGATAGAACCAAAACAGTTGTCAAGACATGTTCTTTTTAAGTTCAAGCTCCTTTTTCCTGGGCCCCAGATACATTTGTGGGAGAATGTACTCCCAGCTGGTGTAAGGGTTATGGGATTTAAAGATCTCCCATGCCCCATGGACGTGCTGACATAGCACAGCAAGAGAAAGATAAAAGGCGAGCTAACGGTCGTGCGGTTGGCAGTTGGCGGCGGTTGCCTTTTTTTTTTTTGAGTTAGGACTCCTGCTGAGGACTGCCAGGGGCTGAAGCTGCTGGGAGCGTGCTTCCAGGACGCTGGGTGGTTGCTGTGAGTGGGGAGAGGAGGACCTTTGCCTGAGGTAGCCTGTTCTGTTTTAAAGGCTTGAAAATGTGGGTGCTTTCTACTTTATCTACCTGTGCCAATGTCATAACTACTTTGATGGCTTTCACTTTCTGGTTTTGGGATTCAGTCTTTTGGTATCTTAATAAATTTTCTAGTTTATTTCCCCAAATGGCAAACCTGACATATTTTGTGATGGATAATTATATCAGCATATTTGTAATCTCTATAGGCACTGTGAATATGGCATTGCTGATACAGCTGGTAAAGCGGATTCTTTGGACTAAATATTCTTCCTATATCACCTGAGTAAATACCTGTTTCTAAAGTCTAATAGTTCTTTTGGCTAATTAATAATCAATAGAGAAACATCAATTTCCAGACTTATAAGCTAACATTCCAGAAAATCACCACCATGCCTCAGAGTACCCTAGAATCATGAGGGTAAAGAGCTATCACACAGTGGAGCCCCAGTCTGGAAATGCGAATGGAATCTGCAAGAGTGATCCCAATGACTCCATGTTATACTGGAATGCACCCTGATTGCTTCATTATTTTGTTAAATTAAATGAGGGGGCATCTCCAGTCATCCTGATCTATATCCTTCCACTGGACCCAGCTGACTCCGGAGGAGAAAGTGGGGCTGGTGTCTTTGCTCAGCCCTCGATTACTTAAATTTGTAATGGACAGCTGAGAAAGCAAGATGGTAAAACCAATTATAATCTGATAGTTGAATTCCCCAACAGGGAAGACAGCACTGAGTCTTCTGTAAGATACTCTTATATAGAGTTAGCTGTTGCTAATCAACAAAATGTGGTTCCAAGGGGAGAGTGTAATGACATTAATGCCATTTCTAGTGAAGCCTTGATTACCCAGCAAAGCCCTGGATACAAACATAAACAGACCTGAATCCGGGCCATGTTTCTAGCAACACAGGTCAAACGTTCCCTCACTATTATGGCCTATTAGGTGGTTTCCAGGGACCCTGGGAGGGGTCCCCTTCTAGCAGGTTGCGACTGGGAGGGGGCTTTGGTGTATAGTTTCTGCTGGGCACTTCAAAATTCAATTCACTTTCAAGTCATGACATCACTTTCATGAGGTCATGGTCCTCTTCAATATACAAAGGACACACGACGACAACAAGTTAAATGAAATATTTTTGAAAAAAATCAAATAGATGTCAGGAGAATCTGGAACTTTAGGGGGGAAAGGTGGTGAAATGGGCCAATGAATTGAAAACCATCTCCATTTCCCAAGAGTTCTGTCTGCGTTCCATCTCAGCCACCAAGGCTGAATGAGCACATCATTTCAAACTCCCCCTACGTGACTGCTCACATTTATTTCTCTAGCCATAATCCTTTACCATTCTATCTCACGCTGCATATCATTCCTGCTAAATAGTGTTTGTCTTTCTCACATTCACTAGCCCTATGCCATCCACCTTCTCAGCCACGCCATCATTGCTGTTCTGGCCTCTCTTCACAATCTGGGCCCTTGTGTAACTCAATTCACCCACACACTCTTCTGTGCCCTCATCTTCCTTGCTCTTGTCCTTCTGTCATTCACAGGAAGGATCTTGATCACCCTGTGCTCCTAACTGCTTAGCCTCAGAATGTTCCTGGATGAAATCATGCCTTCTCTCTGCCTGCATAGACTAGGGATCAATGCCCTGTCATCCACACCAAGCCCTCACCCTGGCGTTATTCTCCCTTGATTGAACTTCCTGTCTGTGCCTTTCAATGGTCTAGAGGAATGTTTCTTAAACCACCTATGTACCATCTTCTGTTTTCCAGAAAAAAATACAGATCATCCATGCAGAACTCTGTCATAGCCCTCTCTCCAGACAGCTAATTACATCAGAAATTGTACTGATTTCTACCTGCTTTTTTTCCAGTGTCTAAAGAATACACACTCTACGTGTCATCCCAGGACAATCCTTCTACTTCTGCCTATATACACCTCCTTTTCTCCTCTGTAATTACAACCATTACTAGCTTAGTCTATACCCTCCACCTTAAACTTTGAGTGTGTCACAGAGAAGAAACCTGAACACAGTCTGTAGACCTGTAATATAATGCCAAGCAAAGTCAACTTCCCAAGGTTCAGAATACCAGCATAGGCGCTCTCCATTTTATTCAGTGACAAACCAAGAACAGAGAAGATCAAAACATGACATCATTCAAAATACAGCATTTACTAAGGGTGATTAAATAATCTCCAAGGACTACCCCACCCCAGGACCTTCCAATCATTCAATCAATTACAAAGTCCCTGTTCCAAATACTACTCCACCCCTAGGCTGTACCTTCATGTAGTCCACCACAAAGCCCCTCTTCTCAAATGGAGATTATTTTCCAATCATAAGTAAAGTACATTCATTTGTTCAACCATAGAACACAAAAAGGTCAAAAGTTCCCCACCCCTGGATCACAATTGAATCTACCCCAGAGTTACAACAAGTTTAAGCACAGCACTTAATACCCAAATGGAGGTCTTTTCTTCATCTTGACAAGAGGCAAATTCTCAGCAATCTTAGTTCCTGGGGAGACAAGGCTTCGCAAGGCCACAAGATACATTGCCAGTCTCTTCATTAATTCATCCTCTGTCTGCAGAACAGTCCTAGAACCCCTGAAAACATTAGCAAAACCCTCTCCCAGGATTTCTGTAAACATACAACAAGAAAATCCTTCTTCAGGGCTTCTGAACCAACAGAAAGGTTCCCAGACCCTTGCAACAACAGCACTGTCCTTCACCAGTGGACAGTATTCACTCTCTGTCTGCAGGACAGTCTCAGGAGCTCTGAACCAACAGAAAGGTTCCAGGACTTCTTCAACAGGACTGTCCTTCACCAATGGACAAATCTGGCAAAACAACATCAAAACAGACAGACAAAGTACCAGCAAAACAGCCATGTCTCCTCAGTCCTTGGCAGCTCAGGGGGCAGGTCTCAAAAGTCCAGGGCAATTCAAAGTGGCCCTCAGCAATCCTCTCAGTCTCTCTCTGCCTCCATGAGGTGCTGCTTCCAAAAGTTCTTCTGCCTCTCTTGTCTCTCCAAATCTATGTCACCAGCTCCTCCCAGTTCAGGACTTTCTTTTCACATCAACAAGTCCATCATCACACAGGTGGGATTAACAAGCTCTGGGTTTTAACACAATCAAACCAAAAACCAAGCCAATACAGGGGAATCTTTATATTCCATTACTATCACAAGACCCCAGGCATGACCCTGCCATTCGCCCAGAAGAAATCTGTGTCCTGCTGAAATAGCTAAGCTGGAATTAGAAACCAGGAGACACCTTTGGGCAGATTGGTCACCTCTATTTTCACAACTCAATCCCTCTGTCAATACAGCAGGTTAATACACGGTCCTCAATTGGGTCATCTATTCTTGCTTTCTCAATGTTAATATAGTGACACTGAGAGAATATGGAGGAAGAGGAGGAGCTGAGCCCTCTCTGGACCTTTAGTGTTCACAAAATCTTGACCTACATCATTCCACTTCAGCCTCAAAACAATCTCAAGTCATAGAAAACATTGTATTATCACCAGTTCACAGGGAGAAAAATGTGACCCTGAGAGGGGAGGTGGGTTCTCCATGGTGAGAAAGCTCATGTGAGGCAAGTCCAGTCTTCTTTCCAGCGAGAGCAGTTTGGATGGCATTGGGTGTGTTCCCTGGGCTTTTCAAATGATCAATGATTGCTCCTTCCCATGTGGATCTGTGTCTATCCAAAACAAATTACTCTGACTTTGACAAATAAATGAAATATTTACCTAAGAAAGGGCAGAAGCTTGCTTCTTAGAGAAGAACTTCCGAAGATGTTCCTGGGGTATTCTTCTGCAGAGGAAAAGATCTCTTCCCTAGATGTAAATGCCCAGTGATGAATATGAGTGGGATCCAAGCTTGAATTCCATTTATATAGAGACCTGGGTTGTAGGTCTGTGGAGTTCACACCTTGGGAACTGGATTCTCACTCTGGGGAAGGGTAGAATGCATGAACTTCTGGGATTTATCTGGAACTCCATTATGGTTTTAAGAAGTGCATCTGTCCCTTCCCCCAATACAAATTAAATTACTTTACGTTACTTTAACATATGTATTATTCTTGGCATACCTCAAGGGAGGCCAAAACCGGAAGCATTTACCAATGCCATGAGATGGTCTGGTTCCCTTTTCATTGAGGGAACTGTTGGGGGAAAATGAAATAGCAAATGAAGATTGTTTTCATTTCACGATGTGTGATTTCCAAAGAGACCATGCTTTACATGGAGTCTTCAGGGAGAGATTGGGGAAAGTGCTCAGGACTGGAGCCAGCAGGAAAAGGAGGCTTTGCTGCAAGGTGTCCGACCCTGCCCTTGTCCCACCTGCCCCTGGTGATTGCCTCCCAATGCTTCGAAGTCAAAATTAAGCTCCATCAAATGCTGGGGATACTCTACCTCTACTTAAAATGTATTTGCTCCCATTTTGAGTTGTTTCTTTTCAAAGCCTTCACCTTTCTGAGGACAGGTCAGTAGTTCTGAGGTTGAAACCTGGACAGGAACTTTAAAGTCAAGAACTACAACCCTTTCGTTTTGGAGATGAGGAAAGTAACACCTGGAGAGAGAAGGCATTATACAGGTGGAAGGTAGCAGAGAGAGTGTTTGAAATGCTCCTTCCACTAGAGTTTACTACTGTTTTTTCAGTCACAGAAATTGAGTGCTTAGCGTCAGGGAAGAGGCCTTAGTGGTCATCTAATCCAACCCCTACTGAAAAGGAATCCCCATTCTAATGAACCAATTCCCATACCAATCCCCGTTCTAGCTTCCAAGAAGGGAGAAGCTACCACCTCTTAAGGCATTGATTCTACTCAGGGACAACTCCAACCCTTAGGGACTTTATTCTGATGCCAAGGGTAGATTTGCCTCTGCACTCAGGTGCTCCTGGCTGTGCCATCTAGGTCAAAATAGAACAAGTCTAATCCATCCCGTACAAGGCAGTTCTTCACACACTTGGAGGTATCTGTCATGCTCCACCCAGGCCTCTTCTCTAGACTAAGCAGACCCAATTCCTTCAGCTAATCCGTATATGTCACTGATTCAAGGCCTTTCCTTATTCTTGTTGGCCTCCTCTCAACACTCTCCAGCTTACCAAAGTCCTGACAGTGCGTCTTGCAGAACTTAACACAATATTTCAGGTAAGCTCTTATGAGGGAACAGCAATGGGTTACTATTCCTTGAAGCTTTCCCCAGAATTGGTAGAATCCTGATTGCTTTTAAAGGGGAAAAACATTTGGGAAAGGTAAATAGAGCAGAAAATATTGACATTCCTGTAGGTTTTGTACTAGATTCAACACTTGGCGAAACAGTGTGGAGAATGCTGGTCCTCAAGTCCAGAAGTCCTGAGTTCAGATAGGACTTTAAACACTTACTAGCTGTTTAACCCCAGCTTCAGTTACTTCATCAGTAAAAAAAAAAAAAAAGTGAAATGTTTTGAAAGAGTATAGTAAGAGCAGTTATTTCCTATTTGAATAAGTGAACATTTGTAATGCAATTTGTGATCTGTGAAGCTGTGTATTACTATTATTACTATTATTGCTGTTGGTATTAATGATAACTTTAGGAACAGCGTGTTTTCATCTTCATCATAGGAGATATGCTTCTTATATAACTATGAAGATAGAACTTGCCAGAAATTGTCCATATACTGCACATTTTTTTATGGGCATTGGGAAATTCAGCTGTCAGCTGCCTTCAATTCAGTCGTGGAGATGACTGCTTCTTCATCCTGGTTCAGTGATACAATTTGGCAAGCAAGGTGCACCTGAATGAGGAGGGAAAAGGAATCAGCAATTAATACTAATTCATGAATTATTCACGTGCTTTTAAATTTTTATGAAGTTATATTTTATATTATTTCTCCCTCCTATGTACCTCACTTTTGAAAAATAAAAATAAAGTCCTTATAACAAATATCAATGGTCAAGCAAAGCAAATTCACACATTGACCCTGTTTAAAAAATAGATCTCAGAGTACTCTTGGAGTCTGTTGCCTTTCTGTCTTGGGGAAGGTCACATGTTTCCCCATGATTTCTCTGGAATTGTCGTTGGTCATTGTTTTGATCAGGATGCCCAAGGTCATTCAAGCCACCTTTGCAGTGTTCCTGTATGAACACTGGTTCTGCTCACCTGCAGCAGTTCAAAGTCTTTCCAGGTTTCTCTAACACTGCCTCTTTCATCATATCTCCTAGCCCACTAGTATTCCGTCATATTCATAGCACATATTTTGTTCAGGGAATCCCTGCCAGGTGGGAAACCTCTTATTTTTCAGCGTTTAGATACCACAACACAGAGCTCTTATGGAAATTTCTTATACATGGTCTTCTCCTTTTCCTTGGCTCTCTTTGATTAAAAGCTTCATCAAATTGTACACCCCATTTAGTGAATTTTGAGGCACAGGTTCAAAAGGATTTCCAGAATGTCTGGAACAATTCACAGTTCCACCAACAGTATGCATGTGACTGTTTCCTCCTACCTCTCCATTGGTTATTTTCCTTAAAAAAAAAAAAAACAACTTTGCCCATCTATTGGATGTGAGGCAGGACCTCGAGGATTTGCCTTAATTTGTATTTCTCTGATTATGTCATTTACAGCATTTTCACAAATTTCTTAATAGCGTGGGATTTCTTCCCCTGAAAACTGCCTGTTCATATCCTTTTATCATTTGTCAACTTCACAAGTTGTTCTTATTTATATATTTGAATCACAGATATCTGTTTTTGTTTGTTTTTGTTTTTTGGAGGGAGGAAGGCAGGGCAATTAGGGTTAAGTGACTTGCCCAAGGTCACACAAGTAGTAAGCATTAAGTGTCTGAGGCCACATTTGAATTCAGGTCCTCCTGACTCCAGGGCTGATGCTCTATTCACTGGGTCACCTAGCTGCCCCCATAGATATCTTAAAATGAAATTTAATGCAAAGATTTCCTCCAGTCATCTGCTTCCCTTTTGATTTAAAATACATTGTTGTTCATTTTTTTGTATAGAAGTTAGGTGTCTTATTTAAAAATTATTTTAAAATTTAGAATGTTTCATCAATTTGGATGTCATAGAGCTAATTGACAACAGCTTTTTTTTAATGGGGTAGTTTCCAAAAATGAAGTCCAAGTGAGGAAAATAGAATCCAGTTCCAAACTGCATTTCCTTCTCTAGGTGTAACAGCCTTTGCTCCAACTGTTTCATATTTCATCCCTTCTACAATAAAAATGTTTGTCTTTGCTTTGTGCCACTGACTGGATTATCAGTTCCTTGAGGACAGACTCCTTGATGCATATTCTTTTGTAAGGATAATAATCATTATTGTAATAACTAGCATTTGTGTAGCAGTTTAAAATTTACAAAGTGCTTTTCATGGAATGATCCTTAGCACCATGGACAGGGCCCCTGAAAGTGTCAAACTCCTTTTTCAGAATTAGAGGAGAGGAGTGACTAGGTGGGATGCTCAGGTACGGCTTGGAATAGACAAACTTTCAAGATCTCTCCAACAGCCAGATTCTCTGATTTTGTCACTGCAGGTATGCAGTTATATCATTCCACTATGTCATTCTCTCATATTGATTTCAATATGAAGCTCAAGAAATACAATGTTCAGAGAACAGTTAGGATAACAAAGGGAATCAAGCTGAAAATTCACTAGAACTGGAGGTAGAATTTTACTTGGTGGTGGCGGTCCTTTCTTTTCAAAGCTGACCAATGGCATCATGGGGTGATGCCTTGACTTGTGACTGAACTGGATTTGAGGCAGAGTCACACAAGTCATCAGCTCCACTCTCCACCAGGGTCATTCCACAGTGCCTGCTTCAGCTACCTTCATGACCATTGGAGCAAAGTGTTCTCATCCACCCATTCTTCACATGCTTGGGGAAGACACCTCCTAACTCACTGATGGGTTTGAGGCCTGTTGCTTACCCTCAGCCTGGTTATCCTGTCTGCCAGGTTTACAGGGTGTGGCCACTATCCACACTACACCTTCTCAGAATCACAGGTGAGAACTGGGTAACTGTTTGGACATGAATGGTGAGTGAGTATCCCTGAAAATGGCTTGTCAAGCCCTCACACCAGAGGTGCCAGTTGTCCCTTAACACCCCATACACAGAACATAGAGAATTTTACCTATGAACTGAGCATCATATTCAGTAACTTCTCTCCAGTGTCTCCCAGGAAACGCTGAGGACTGGAGCATTCATAGTTCTTCCTTGTTCTGTGCATCTTCTGTCCAGAACCACAAAAATCAAGTTCTTGATCAGGTCAGGTGTCTTCTGCAAGAGGAAATGCTCCACATGTGATTCCATTTTAATTTCTAAAGATTCTTACCAGTTTTTCAAACTTGGTGAACCTAACGAGGACAAAATCACAAGTCATTCCTTGGCTTAGATACAGAAATCCCTGAGTATAAAGCATAAGGAAAATACATCTTTCCCAACTGAACTTCAAATACTTCCCAGGTTCCCATTCCTTTGATCAGGCCTGTCAAGTTATCACTCTCTCTCTGTAGCCCTTTTCATCTTGTCTACTTGAGAGGAGTCACTGGGCTTCATTTGAAACCTCCATGCTTAATTTCCCAGTTCCTGAAGGTAGGCCCCTTGGTTTGGTTTTGTGTTTTCATCCCCCTTTGCCACCCACCGAAGTGCTCTGGAGAACCACGGGATAGCATATCTTTTTGACTCAAAATGGATTTGAAGGATAGGGTAATCCTTTGGAGATTTCAAAGTGGAGTTCAATGAAAATGGCTGTGAACATGCCACTCATTTCATTCAATACATGAGACAGAAGTAAAACAGGTGTGAAGAGATGTACTTTCTAAGCCTGAGTCTTGCTTTCCCCAGGACTCAGTATGTATAAATCACAGAATGTGTGCTCAGTCAGAAAAGAGAATACTGGAATGAATCATTCTTTCTCTGCCATCAGCAGAATAAATAGCTGCTTCCAAAAGCTAATCTCTTTTTAATTAATTGATAATCCATAGGAACACTTACAGGTTGAGACTATTAAACTAACATTAAAGAAAATCCTCCTCATCCTCCCTCCCAGAATGCCTTAAAATCATAAGGCTAGCCTTAATACTTTCAAGGCCTAACCTGAAGTGGATGACTGAGAAAATAGGACAGCAATGCCAATTGAAATTTAATAGAAGTGTTTATTTAGCCGGTGACTGCCTCCTTGAAAAAGAAGACAGCCCTGAGCCCTCTGCAAAGTACAATTTATGGACTTAGGTGTTGCTAACAATTATTACTCAACAACAAGTGTGGTTCCAAGGGGGTATAATGCCATTTCTAGTGAAGCCACCATTAGTGCTGTTTCTAGTGAAGCCTTAAACAAAAACAAACCTGTATCTGGGGCAGGTTTACAGGTGAAATGTTCCTTTACTGTTATGGCCTTTCAGGGGGTTTCCAGGGGCCCTGGTAGGGGGCCCCTTATGGCAGGTTTAGGGGGCTTTGGTGTATAATTTTTGGTGGGCACTTCAAACCTAGTGTGAGCTAGGACAGTTATCAAGGAGACTATTTGCTAAACTGGAATGCAATCTCAACTCCTCCATTGTTTTGTTTATTTAAAAGAATGTTTCTGAAAAAATCAAATGTGTCAAGAGAATTTTTTAATTGAGGGAAACAGAAATGGTGAAATTGATCAATGAATCAATAACCATCTCCAGTTTCCAAGATTTCTATCTTCATTCCATCTCAGCCTCCCAGCATGGATGATCAACACAGTTCTGCTGTCCCATTCTATGAATGCAGATACTGAGCATAATCTCTTTCTCTCTGTCCCTTATTTATGCCAAATCACCTGTTTGTCACCACACCTTTCAATCTATCCATACCTCCCTCTTACTTCTTCATCTTACTCATTCTGGTCTCCCTTGTCTCTCTTCAAAATCTGGACTCTAGAATAATCCAATTCAGTTTGACATTATTCTATGTCATTATTTCCCTTGCCTCTCATCATTCAACTATTCTCTCCCTGCTGATTCCCCCAAATACATCACCTTCAACATTGATTTCCTTCAGTCACACTCCTTAGCCTGAGAGCCTTCCTGGACAAAACCACAAGTCTTACCCATCTGCATGAACCAGGAATCAATACTTCCTCCATACTGGGGTCTCACTGCTGATTATTCTGCCTTGATCGATGCTCTTGTCTAACTCTTTCAGTTGTCTAGAGGACTGGGTTGTTTTAAATTCCCAATTGAATCAGGACTCCACTATCCCAGTATAAATTACAGCTTTGGGGGGTGGGGGGAGGGAAATAAAGGCAATCTATTAGGAACTCTGTCATCTCCCTTTTTCTGGACTTCCAGATACTTCCAGAAATTTCAGTAATTAATATTTGCTTTCCTAAAGGGTTTGAGGAAGAGCTGCCCCAGGAAAACCCCTGTAGGTGACACCTCACCTCCCTTTCCTTTTTTCCTCTGGCAGCATTCACAGTCTTAAGACTCAGTGAGCTCATTCTGCATGTTCATTCTTAAACTGTAAATGTGGGCTCTAGACAGGCCTCTACCCTGATGCCATAGACTTCTCTTGCAGACCCCTTAGGTTTTCTTAGGCTGGGAAAAAACACTTTATCCTGACCTTTTGTTAACTCTTCCATCTCAAATTTGGTTTGAGGCACTATTTTTAAATTGCGGGGAGGGGCATGTCGGGAGGGTTCAGCCGGAGGCTCCTAATCCACCATTTTGGCTCTGCCGCATGGGTTTTCTTTTTCTTGCTTTCTCAGTCTAGGGGGTGGGTGGGTTTAGGTGGTAGGGTCAGAAGGAATATTTACTATGATTAAAACAAAATAGATCTTATGGAGAAAAAGGAAACATGAAACTCGGATCCACAAAATAGCCAACCAAAATTCCTAAAGACTCATGATATGATGAACATGATGCCCGCCTCCAGACAGAGTGCATATTGAGACTTTTTCATGCATGAGTAATGAGAAATTTTGTTTTGTTTGACTACACATACTTATTATAGGGGATTTGTGTTTCTTGCTTTCTTTTGTGTTTGTTTTTTTTGAGGGGGGAAGGCAAGGTAATTGGGTGACTTGCCCAAGGTCACATAGCTAGTAAGTGTGTCAAGCGTCTGAGGCCGCTTTTGAACTCAGGTCCTCCTAACTCCAGGGCCGGTACTCTATTCACTTCGATACCTAGCCGCCCCTTGTTTCTTATTTTCTTAATGGTGGGAATAGTGAATGAGGAAAGTGAGAGGAGAAAATGCTGATATCTGTTTGAAAATAAAGTAAAAGATTCCCCACCAGAAGCTCTCCCACACTCTCTTCCTCTTTCCACGTTTCCACGTGGGCGTCGGGAGACGGCCTCGAAGCAGCCCTGGGGCAGGCGGATCGCTGCAGCCTCGCATTACCGACGAAATCATAGGTAGCCGTGGCAGACCTTAGAAAGGGCCGCACACAATCGGCTTCGGAGCCAAGGCCTGATTCGGTAGGTTCTACACGGCCTGCAGGAGGAAAGGTAAGGCCGCTGCCACTCGATCGAGGGGTGGGGAACGTGGTAGAGTAGCCCCGTCTTGTCCCTTTAACTGGCGGCTCTGTCCTAGGAATTAATTGGATTAGGGATCCGGTTCTCAGAAACCAGGAGTTAGAGGTGAGAGCTCAAATAAGTGAGTACTTAACCAGTCCTGCTATGAACTCCCTCAGGAGGAGAGAATGAAAGAGAAGAGCTTGTGAGGAGTCAAAGAAAATAATAAAAAAGCAGTAATAACAACAAAAAGTCCAGCACTCGGGCCACCATGAATCAAGGGAAAAAGGAGAGAGGTAGAGCCAAGGCTCTAAGAGGCGCAGTACCTCCGGCTCTGGCTCCAGTACCAGCGCTGGCTCCAGCTCTTCTGCATCACGTCGTTCAGGAAGCTCTAGCACCTCCCCAAGTTTCAGCTCCAGAGTTCCTATGGATCTCCTAGTCCCTGTCAAGGACAGATTCCTATAGGAGGCGTTCCCGCTCCAAATCGAAGCCACCCAAACGGGCTGAAAAGGAAAGGAAGAGACTGAGTCCTTCACCAAAACCCACCAAAGTACACATTGGAAGGCTTACTAGGAATGGGATAAAGGATCACATCATGGAAATATTTTCCACTTATGGGAAAATTAAAATGATTGATATGCCTGTGGAAAGAACGCATCGTCTTCTATCCAAAGGCTATGTCTGTGTGGAGTTTGAAAATACAGATGAGGCTCGAAAGGCATTGAAGCACATGGATAAAGGACAGCTGGATGGTCAGGAGATGACAGTCACTGCCGCGCTGGCCCAGTGGCGCGGGCCCCCACCCAGAAGGATGTGGCTCAGATCACTGCCACGCAGGAGAAGGTTTCGCTCTCCTGTCCACCGATGATCCCGCTCCCCAGGCCGCCCGGGCCATCGCAGCCACTCCAGCTCCAATTCTTCCCAATAAAGCAAGGCAGCTATTCTCACTTTGTAACTTAAATATGAGTGAACACAATATTAAAGCATTTGTACTGAGAATGGGGGAGAAAAAAATGCGAATGAAGCACTGGCTGCCAAAGGTTTATTTAATGCATTGGATGTCTCCTTGCCCTTGAAGCTTCCAAACAGCAAATCTGATCCATTTCTCAAGACTGATTTTGGCTCACAGAAATATTTGAGGTTCAAGAATTGCAACCTAAATAATGCCCTCTTTTCTTTTCTTTTTTTTTTTCTGACCTAAACAGAAAGCTCAGCTCTTAGCAGCTTATGAGAAAATCAGGAAACCAGCAAAACGGAGATCAAGATGCTTAAGCTCTGCCCACCCCAAAGTGGCCGCATTTTTTTCCCTTCACCCTAAGTAAATTTTTCATAAATATGGAAACTTGATGCTTACTTTTTGGCCAGGCTGATTCTTTAAGAAAAGAGGCCATAAGCTTTTATGTGTGTCCACTTTATCTCCTGCTTTGCAATCAGTCTGCTGCTTTGAATTTTTTTCTCCTGATTTTGAGGACCAAAGACCCCGGGAAGGAGTAGAGATTGTTCATACTCCTCCTTTACTCATTGCTGTAAATGGTTCTTTAAACACATTCATGCCCACCTCAGAAATTGGTAAACAAGTTGTGAGCCAGCCCCTGGGTGCTGCCTCATCAAGGAGCCAGCCTGTGGCCCCTTGAAAAGCTAGCAGGTTAATTTTGCCAAATGTAGATTGCATTCTTAGCTTTTATTATACAGTCAACACTAGAAAATTTATGTGCTGAGTTTTGTATCTTTGTAGCATTTTAGATGATGTTGTGTTTGTACTTTTGTTGTGTAGAATGGAAGGAAATCATATTACATAAACCCCAAGAGTTGGGAAAAAGGAAATAAAGTAAAATATGATTTCTAAAAGAGAGCTCAGTTTTGGTCAGGTTGAGTTTCAGATGTCTCCAGGAGAATCAGTTCTAGATATCATGTAAGTCATTGGAGATTCAAGACAGAAGACCAGGAGAAAGGTGGGAGCTGGATAAATTGATTTCAAAATCTTCAGCATATTAAATTTAATGGGAGCAAATGAGATCGCAAGTGAACTAGAACAAATGGAGAAGGGAAGGGGACTGAGAACAGAGCACTGTGAAACACATAGTTATCAGAAATAACCTGGTTGATGGTCCAGCCAAGGAGATGGAGGAGCAGTCAGATAGGTAGGGGGAGAACCAGGAGAGAAGAGTGTCATTAAAAAAAGAAGATTATCAAGGAGAAGATGGGGAATGACAATGTCAAAGGCTACAGAGAAGTTAAGAAGGATGAGGACCGAGAACAGGTCATTAGATTTGGTAATTAGTAGATTGCTGGTCATTTTTTTAGAGGAATTTCAGTTGAATGATATGAGAAGCCAGAGAATTGCACGGAGAGAGAAAGGAAGTGAAGGGACCTATTGTAGACTACCTTCTCAAAGAGTTTAGCCAGAAAAGGCAGGAGAGATCTGGGAAGACAGATAGCAGAGGTGGCTGGATCAAGGTAGGATTTCTTAAGGACAGGGAGACAGGGGAGTGTTGGTAGGCAGTAAGGAAGTAGACAGTAAACAGTGACTGAAGGTGAGAGAGTGAGGATTGCAGGAGGTGTTTAGGGTTGGCAAAAGGCTTTGCAAACAATGTTTCATTTCTTTTCACAATCCAGAAACCAAGATAAATGTTATTATTAAATCCATTTTTCAGATGAGGTTACTGAGGCAGATAGTGGGAAAGTATGCTGTTCAGGGTCACTGTCTGAGGCTGAATTTGAACCCAGGTCTTCCTGGCTCCATATTCACTGTTCTATCCAAGGGTCCAGATGGCTAAAGATAAATCAATATAGACAGAGATCTGATCCATGATAAGTAGAGCAGAGATTGCTAGATGATAGATGGATAGACAGATGTAGACAAAGAAAGACAGAAGATGGACCAACAGATTGATGAATGATAGTGGGATAGTTGATTGATACAAATTTAGGTGAATAGATATAAATGGGTAGTGTATTAACTGATTTACTATTCAGATAATTATAGATATAGATAATTGGAGATATAAGTGACATGTAGAGAGAAAAGTGGATAGATGGCTGGAGAGGTAGAGAGACTGATACACGAGATCTAAGGAGCTAGGCAAATGATGGATTGAGCCAGACAGTAGCAGACCAATGTATAGATGAAGGGAATTATGATGATGATGATGATGAAACTGGATAGATAGTAAGAGTAGGTATACAGAGGCAGCTGACAGAAAAAGAGATTGAGAGATTACAGACAGTGATGGATAAAGGTGATGATAGGAGTTATGCATTCTCATCATACATTAAGGGATGATAGTAATTCCTCACTAGTCACAGGTAATGATGAATTTGTTTCTAATGCAGAAGTTAGGTCCTTAGGAGATGTCCCTGACTCCCTCCACAGCCAGTGTCACTAATCCAGCAGATGATGGATTAACCACCGCCCTGGGGGAGGAGGACTCAGGGGAGTCAGCCCCTATAACTCTGTCCCCACCATTCCTGACACACTTTCTGCTATCACTCTGACTGCCTCCTCAGGAGCAGATGCCAGCCTGGTGTGTGTCTCCTTCTATCTCAAGTTCACGGACAGGGACTGAGCAGGAGGGAGCTTCTTCCATGACCTTCAAAGCAGAGGAGGGAGAAGACACTGGCTCGGAATTTTGTGTGCTAGCCTCAGGTGAGGCATGGAAACAGGCAGAGGGTGGTAGGGAGAGGACCTGTAGTAAACCACTGGCTGAACAAACTCCCTCTACCAATGTAAGGGTGTTAGGTGGGGTCAAACCCTTTGTAACTTCAGTCTTAGGAGTGGCCTGGTGTAATGGTAATGGGGATTTGAAGATCTTTCCTGCCCCTTGTAATGGCAAGCAAACAAGTACTTAGCACCTTGTTTTAAGTTGAGCTTTTTGCTTGATTATATCAACCCTTTGTTAAAAACAACAACAACAACAACAAAACTTGTGATTTCCACAGTGGGAGGAACTTACTGATGAAACAGGAAGGGGTGGGACAGGGAGGAGCTAAGGACCAGGATAAAAAGCTGAGCACAGGCTGAGAGAGAACCAGGACTGCTGGAAGCAAGCAGTGTGGAGGCTGAGGAGCTACCCTGAGTGAGAGGGGCATTCTTGCCTAAGGGAGTCTGGTTTGTTTTGAAGGCCTGATGGAGGGAAGATTTGGGAAGGCTTGGGAATGTGGGTGTTCGCTGCACTGTTTATGTATACCAACTTCGTGTTTACTGTAATGAATTTGACTTTCTGTTTTGGGGACTCGGTTTTCTGGTATTTGAATAAATGCCTCGGTTCTGTCCTCCATGTGGAGAGACTGTTACATTTTGTGATTCTTACTACACCAGCATATTCTTAGCCACTGTGGGTACTGTGAATATTGCATTGGTGTTACACCTGGGGACATTGAAATGGCAAGTGGCTCCCCGGCTATACCTGTACCTGTAAGAGATTGGTCTTCCTGGCTCTGAGGTTGGCTCTCTAGCCGCTAGGCAAGGCTGCCTTTCTATTCCAGGGAGAGGTCCCAAGTAGAAGCAACTTGGTGGGATGGTGGCTAGCAAATAAAATTTGGAGTCAGTAAGACCTGAGTGCAAACTGTGCCTCAGTTACTTATAAACTGAACAATGCTGGGCAAATCACTTAACCTCTTAGCTTCCATTTCCTCTTGTGGCAGCTAGGTGGTGCAGTGAATAGAACACCAGAGTCAGGAGGACCTGAGTTCAAACCTGGCCTCAGACAAATATAATATATATATATATATAATACTTTTGTGTTAAGTACACAAAAACTAGCCATGTGACCTTGGGCAAGTCACTTAACCCCAATTGGCCTCCAAAAAAGGAAAGAAAGAAAGGAAGGAAGGAAGGAAGGAAGGAAGAGAGAGAGAGGGAGAGAGAGAAAGAAAGAAAGAAAGAAAGAAAGAAAGAAAGAAAGAAAGAAAGA
>NW_027186362.1:45121-54213 GCF_028583685.1 Petaurus breviceps papuanus | reverse complement strand
GAAAGAAAGAAAGAAAGAAAGAAAGAAAGAAAGAAAGAAAGAAAGAAGGAAAGAGAGAAAGAAAGAAAGAAGGAAGGAAAGAGAGAGAGAGAGAAAGAGAAAGAGAGAAAGAAAGGAAAAAAGAAAGATGACTGGGTTATTGGGAGGATCAAATGAAACCACTGACACAAAGAACTTGTAAACCTGAAAGTACAATGTGAATGTTGGCAATTAAGTAAAAGAGAGTTTCTCTACTTTGGAGAGTTCCCAATGTTCCCAAGACCTTTCACCTGTCTCTGACCTAAGGCCCTTTCCTTAATTTCTCCTAGTCATTCCATCACTAGGTCCAGTGGATCCCTTCTCTGTGACCCCTTTGGCGTGGCTCCCTCCCTCTCCCTCTCCCCCTCCTGCTCCCCTGTCCTTCTTCCCTGTTGCCTGCCTGGACTGGGGACAGAGCACCCTTCACAGGGCTTCCCAGCACCACATAATGAGCTGCTCTCACCTCTGCTCAGGAATCATCTCTGTTTCCTTGTTGCCTTCAGTCCATCTCTTCTGACTGGCATAGAAAGCTCACCCCAGTCCAGTGCCCTATTGCCTTCCCAACCTGGCTGTATTTTTCCCTCCAAGGATTCTCTACTTCACCCAAACTGGGCAACTGTCTGCTCCTGGACACTCATGGAGGTGTCTCACCTCTGTGTCTGCCCGACATGCAGGCCTTTATTGCTAGAAGGCCCTGCTAGTGCACCTCTGCCCTCCTTCACAGCCTTGTGCCATGGCCTGCTTCCCTTTGGTGCTGGTGACCTTTCCCTCACAAGTGCCCTAGGCCTGGGGATGCCCTGATCACAAAGTGCTTCATCACTCTCCTCTTCTGTAAGTACCACAAGGGCAGTCTTGTCCAGACTTGTGTCCTAGGGATGCCTAGTATGACGTTGCTCATTCAGTGGGCACTTTACACGTGTCTGTTCTCACTCCATCTGAGCTAAGAGCGTGTGTGTCCAGGGAGAGCGCACCACACCGGCTGCTGACCTCAGCACCCAGCCCTTCCCCTTGGGAGGGAACCTAGAAAGTCTGGTCACTTCTGCCCCCAGTCCAGCCCTGGAATGCAGTCCAGCGGCCACTTAGCCCAGTGCCATGCATGCGGGAGGTGCTTCATAAATGATTGTTGTAATCAGTGGGATCAATTTGAGTTTCCTTCTCTCATCAAAGGTAGAAAGTTTGTACCAGCTTGGGGCATGTGAGTCGCTGTTCATGCCCCTCCAGTCTCTGCCCAATAGAACTTGTGTATTCATTCTCTGCTTTCCAGTGGAATGTGGGAGGTGGCTTGGGCTCCTGTCTGAAGGCCCTCCTATGTGAGAATGTTCCTGACTGAGGCAGGGTGGTGTAGTGGAGAGCTCCCTGGACTTGGATACCACAATATCTGACTTGGAACCCTGCCTCAGAAAGTCAGCAGCTGTTTCACTCTGGGCAAGTAACTTAATGGGCTTGTGCCTCATTTCCCTTGTAGGTAAAAGGGGCCTTTGAAGCCCCTTCCTGCTCTAATCCCATCTTCTGGGGATCTGTCCACCCCAGCCCTGCCCCTGAGCCCAGAGCCTGCAACAAGTGAGGGCAGAGGGGGGAGTCAGGGCAGCCCCCAAGTGCATCAACCCTTATCACTCAGCTCAGCCCAGCCCACAGCTTTGGGCAAACGTCCACCTCCTCAGTCTGCAGCATTATCTGTGTCTGCTTAGCCGGGGTCTGACACATAACAGGCACTTATTAAAGAATGGGTTTGATTGACTGGTATCAGGTAGAGACAGCTGTGGAAAGCTCCGTAATGTGAGAGTGCTGACGGTTTCTGACCCTGGAATTCAAGGCCCCAGCAACCCCGAAGTTTGATGACTCTGACTGATCCTTGGGGCCAACTGTGTTCGATTCAAGGCTGTTCTTTGGTGAGATCAGGCAAATAGCACAGAGAATAGGAGAAGCCCTGAGACAGACCCTGGGGAGATGCCCACGGCAGGAGCAGGAGACTGTTCTCCTGTTTAGTGTTTAGTCCAGAGGGCAGGGCAGGAAGCAGTAGGGAGAAGTGCAGAGAGGCCTATCCAGGGCTGCTGGCAGGAAGACATCCTGAACATCGGAGCTTTCCCCGAGTGGAGGAGGCTGAGATCCTTCCTCTGTACCCATCCCTCAGCAGGCACTTGTGAGGAGAGGGCTAGGAATCCTTTGGAGGGAAATGGGGATCGAAATGAGCATTCATTCTATAGTGCTAGCAATTACATATGTAGATATATAGATTAGAAAGATAGATAGATAGTGCTCTCTGTCTCTCTGTCTTTCTCTACCTCTCTCACTTTGTCTCTGTCTCTCTCTATGTCTCTGTCTGCCTGTCTCTCTGTCTTTGTATCTGTCTCTCTGCCTCTGTCTATCTATTTCTCTCTTTGTATCTGTCTCTGTCTCTGTGTCTCTCTCTCTGTCTGCCTCTGTCTATCTGTCTGTCTGTTTCTCTGTCTTTGTCTCTGTCTCTGTCTCTGTCTGTCTCTGTCCCTCTGTCTCTGTCTGTCTGTCTGTCTGTCTCTCTCTCTCTCTGCCTCTCTCTCTCTTCCAAGGACTTTTTTCTCCCCTCTCTGCTGAGAGCCAGCATGGATGGCTTGGTTGCAGGAGTGGCCTCGGGGCAGAGAGGCCTGACTTGGAGCATTCACTGTCTCCCTCTAATACCCACAGTGTCTCCCCAAGTCATTCTCTTTACCTCTCAGTGCTCTGAGCAGCTTTAAGATTCCAAGTTGCAGAGAAGCTGCCAACTTGTATTGGTAGAGAAACCTTTCTCCTCTGGCTGTCCCCTCCATCTCTGAAATCTCGGGCCTGCCCCATCCCTATCCTCTGCAGAAGGGAAAGAGAGCTGGGCATGACCGACCGGGAGCAGGTTCTGGAATCCACCTGAAGTATACCTTTGCCCTTCCTGAAAGAGGGACTCCTGTGAGGGGTCAGCTCTCCTGAGACCTAGAAATGGCTTATGAGGGACAAGAGAACCAAGCAGTATTCAGGGAAAGCCTTTTTCATCTCCCCTCATCGCCTCCTTCCCATTGGGGTGGTCCCCCTTCTGGGACCATGTCTTTGAATCCCATCCAAACTGTTGGTTCGAGTCCCAAGAGGGGGCTAGCTATGATTTCTCTCTGGATTCTAGGGGTTATTCTAGGGTCATTGATTTCTAAAACTATCATTCAAGATCACCTAACAGTGTGTCTCTCATTAACAACCCATCAGGTAGACTTCTTTAGAGTTTAGAAAAGGTGTAGGAAGAACTTGGGCCATAAAACATTCCACCGTGAAGCAAGAACGCCCTCTCCCCTTGAATATACAGCGTCCCTGGGTACGAAGGGCTCAGAGGAGAGCTAACCACAGCCCTGCATGTCCTTTCCTTCAGTCCTGTGGTCCTCCTCAAGGTCTTGCCAGGGAATGACTTGTGCTTGGTTGGGCTGGCCCATCACAAGGCATGGAGTTCCTGCTGGATCCTCAGAGGACTCAGGGGCTAGGATGCAGGAGTCAGCCTCTTGTTGGCTTCCTCCCTATGTTCTGATGTTGCTGAGCTGGGCCACCCAGCTCCTGCCCTGCATTCCTTCCAGGTCACATTGCCTGAGAATGTCCACCTGGAGGTAACTCACTCTGTGCCCTGTGACCATCTCTGCTTGGCTGTGCCATTGGCACTAGGGGTATCTCCAAAGCAGACTCTGAATCTCTTCAGGGAAGAATGAACAGGAAGACAATGGTGGCCAAGTGCTTACCACCACCATTTGGGTGGGATGGGGGAGCTCCCAGGACTCTTACCTCCTTGTAGCCACCAAGGAGCTTAGGAGATCAGCTGGTCTCCTCGTTTTAAGTAGACATTTTCAGCTCAGCCACTTGGGAGCACATTTATTTTTTTGGAGGGGGGAAGGTAGGGCAATCGGGGTTAAGTGGCTTGCCCAAGGTCACACGGCTAGTTTTTTGTGTTAAGTGTCCGAGGATAGTTTTGAACTCAGGTTTTCCTGACTCCAGGGCCGGTGCTCTATTCACTTTGCCACCTAGCCACCCCATCAGGAGATCATTTTTTTTTCTTTTTTGACTCTGCAGTCCAATTAGAGACTTCATGATTTTGTGTAATGAATCTCTGAGTCATGGTTACTGGGACTGAAAGCAGACAGGTGGCCTCTGGCCACTCCAGCCCTTCACATGGCTGAGCTGGCTCTACTCCTGGGGTGCCACGTCCTAGTCAGGTGCCTTTGGTGAGTGGGATCAGTCTGCATTGCTCCCAGAAAGGGCCCTTGTGGCGAGGGTGGTTAGGAGGATAAAGGTTTCTGTTTTCTGCGTCCTCTGTGAGGCGCAGGTCCTGCTCATCCTCCCTAAGGAGCAGAGAATGGCTCCTGTGTCCTGCTTCTCCCAGACAACGTTGGGGCTCCTGGGGAGCTCCTTCCTCCTGGACTTGAGTACAGGCCATGGGTGAAGGTGCATGAGCTTGTAACTGTTATTCAGATGACCTTGACGAACACATGCTGCTTCCCTCTAAATGTGTTCCTATGACTATCCAGAGCCGAAGATGAAATTCTTCCCCAAAGACACAGGGTGCAAACTGGGCCTGTACCTTCAGAGTGCCAGCCGGGGTCTCTCCATATGCACCACCTGCCTGCTAAGTGACTGTGACTTCCAGGCTGTGACCCTCGGCCCTAGCAGCCCCCTGGGTACAGGAGTCCCAAAGTGTGTGCTCCCCTCCTGTCTCCTCTGCTGGCTTGTCAGCCTGTCTGGGCATTGATGTGCCCATTTTTGTAACAGGCCTGAGGCCAAGCCCCCACAACAATCCCGGCTTGTTAGGTTGGGAACCTTCTTGGGCAGATTACGTCATTGCTTCTCACCTTAGAGATGCAGTCTTAATTGCATTGATGGTGCAGACAAGTGGGCGTTCTCCTGAGGAGACATCACCAGCCAGTACAGTACCTGCACCCATGCAGCCTCTCTTCCAGAGCCTCCCCAGGGATCAGGCTTCCATATCCATCCTGCTGCTGGTCCAGTATCTTCTTTGCCTGTTACTTTGTCGACAGCGTCCTTGATCTGTGCAAGCGCTACCAGAAGAAGTCCAGTATGTGTCCACCATCTTGATGCTCTGCTTTCCAGCCATCGGCCCCTTTGTGCTTCTCAGCAGCAATGCCCAAGCGCTCTGGTCCAGCTGTGGGCGATGTTTGGGCTTCTGCCAAACCACGGGCACAGGACAGACCTCCCGGGGGCCTCATGTTTCTTTTTGGGAACTGCAGGTAAGGTCTAGGAGAGAAGTCTCCTTCCCCAGAATCCTGGAAGAATCCACCAGCTCTGCAGCCAAAGGGCACCTCTCTCTCCCCCCTCAGACCTATGGCCCAGAACTGAATTCAGTAGGTGGCCTTCCCCTCTCAACCAGCTCTAAAATAATTAAAATGGAGAAACAGGTAAAGAAAGAAATGATGACAATAAGCAGCTGGCAGTTACATGGCGTCTTATCAGAGGAAAAGGCCACCTCCCCCCCTCAGCTGATGCTACCACAGAAAGCTTCAAATGACATTATGAAGCATTGTTCATCCCTCATTCTCTAAGAGGACCAATGACGTCAGGAAGGTGACGTCTGGAGTTTCAAGTGCCTTGGATTTAAGAGAGGTAGGGCTGTGCAAAGTCACCAGCATCACTCCCTCCTCCAGGATCATTTGGGGCCAGTGGACAGACACGGGTTAGGATGGCTGCAGATGGCCCTGAATGCAGCAGGAGACCTTGGCCTCTTTAAGCAAAGGTCTTTCCCAGGTCTCAGATAATCTGAGGCAAAGCCCATTCAGTGATTAAGGTGAGGTAAGGAATGAGGTGAAAGATGGCCTCCTTTGCCTTCATGAAAGAATCAGTCCAGGAGGCAAAGATCCTCGAAGCTTCTGGCCAGAACACAAACAATGGAGGTTTACACTCACTCTGAGAGAGCAGCCCCCAAACAATGAGTAAGTTGAGACTTGGGGCTGGGGCCTATTCATGTTCAGTCAGTAAGATCCAGGGTAATTTGGGTTTCAAGGCAGAGTCAAGCAGCTCCGTCTGAATCGCAGTGGGCTTTGTCAAAGCTGGCTTTCCAGAGCTATATTTCAGGAAATAAAAGTGAAAACTGCATGAGAAAAGAGTTCATTGTCCCAGTGTTTTAAAAAATGTTGAGAAAATAGCAGCAAGCCAAAACAGCAGGGCAGACAGGCACTCCCCTGAGCTCTCCCTCAAACCACCCCCAAATACTTTCAAATAACGACTCTAAACAAATTCTAGAGCAGCGGGCCCCACCAAAAGATGGAAGGAAGCCCTTTTCCAGCCCAAGACAACATATAAGGTCTGCTGCACTACTGTAAGAGAGGAGAGCAGTTCAGTACAGGCTGGGCCAGTACAGACCAGCCTCTTCAAACCAACAGCAGCCTGGGGGCAACTGAATCCCTGGGAGCAGGAGAAGCTTCCAGGCCTCTCAGCCCACAGATGGCAAAGACAAATTAGAAGGGAGGCAGTAAAGGTGTGACACACCTGCGTGACAGAGGAGTGAAGTCCAGCACAGCATGGCCCCAGCAAACCAGGAGGGAGTGTACCTTGGGATGACTGAATCAGCAGCAGCAGCTGCTGCCTCTAGAGCTCTCAGCCCACAGCAAGGACATTGAACAACTGGTCAGAAGGTCTCTTTGCTAGCACTGGGGCAGGACTCTGTTGCTTTACCCATACTCAGATCTGGGTTGCAGTCCCCGGTGGCAGTCGCAGGGCCAGGAGGAGCAGGGATCCTCCTCACAGTTCCTGAGTAGAAAAGAGTGCTTGTGGTCACTCACAGGCCAGAGCACAGGCCAACAGAGTAGCAAACACGCATCTCCTTATACCATGTCACCTTGGAAGAACTGAAAACTTACAGGTCCCTAGAAGTACCTGTAAAGACAACTGCACAAAACCTCAGAAGCTTAGGACTGTGCCCTCCACCCTGGAAGCAGGTCCCTACTTTAATAAAGTATTAAAAGTCAAGTAATTGGTTGGGAAAATTAGCAAACAGAAAAAAATGCTGGCCATAGAAAGTTGCTATGATGGCAAGGAAGATCAAAATACAAACTTAGAAGAAAGTTAATTGTAATATTAATGGGATTTAAGATCTTCCCTGCCCATTTATAGGCCTTACCTGGAATCCATTAAGGGCAGCTTGCTCAGGGGAGGCTTACTTATAGGAAGGCTTTCACACCCTTTGCTAATTTCTAATTAGGCACTGAGTCAGGTGAGGGTTGTGATGTCTGCTGGCTCTGAGAAGTGTATATATACCCTGAGTTGGTATTTTGCTTTGAGGGCTGGCTTTTGAGAAGGACCTTGTGATTCCCTGGTCGAGATTCTGAGTGGCCATATGTTCAGAGATCCCCAACTGCTCAGATATAAAGGCTCTCTCAATCCAAAGATGTATGTAAAGTATATAGCAATATTACTTTGATTCAGGCAGTCAGAGTCCTGTCTGTTGGTCTTTATTTCTCTGCTTGTATTTCTCTGAAGTTCAGGGTTCTGAATTTCCCCCTGAACTAGTGAATATAATTTAAAAAGATTGTTGACTCCTTAAACATCTATCTTTCCTAATGAAGTATATCTAAGAACCGGTGTTAGCAGCCATCCTGGGTATGCCAGTGTGGTTGCCAGTAACAAAGTCAAAGCTCCTATATCCAAAGCCTCCAAGAAAAATATGAATTGGTCTCAGGCCATGAAAGAGCTCAAAAAGTATTCTGAAAGTCAAATAAGAAAAGTAGAGGAAAAATTGGGAAGAGAAATAAGTGATGCACAAAAATTATGAAAAAATGAGTCAATAGCTTGGTAAAGGACACACACATACACACACACACACACACACACACACACACACACACACACAAAGCCAAGCATGAGCAGCTTTCCAGAGGACTGCTGCTGTGAACAGCTTTCAAGGTTCTGATTACACAGTATAGTGAGCTCTCTATTCAGTTACAAATTAAGACAAAACATCCATAGAAAATCAAAATACAGCATTCACAATGTTATAACTTAACAACTTATCACTAAAATGGCCACATAGTTTTAAACAAAGTACATTCATTCATTGTACTCAATCTTTCTTAAGGAGACAAGCCTCCTTAACTGACACAAAGTACAGAGGTCAAAAGTTCTCCACCCCAGGTTACATTGTCTTAATCTCTTCAATCAAAAAGTTTTCTTTCTTCTTGATCAGAGATTAGTTTCCAATCATCCTTAATTAGTAAGTCCTTAACTCAATCTTCTAAATGCAAAGGTCAAAGTTCTCCACCCCTAGTAAATCAAGATCTTCTCAGTTTTCATTAAATACCGAAGGAAAGGTCTTTTCATCTTGATTCAAGGCTGGCTTTCCGCTTCCATGGTCCCAGCTCCTGCCAGCTCCTTCTTGTCCAGTTACTGTTCCATACCGAAGCTCACAGCATCTAGTCCAATTCAAGTCCTTCACAGTTTCTGTTCCTGGGAAGACAAAGCTTAACAAAGCCACAATAACATTCACACACATTGCCAGCATCCTCATCAATTCACTTTCTGCCTGAGAAATCAACATAGACCCAACAACAAGGTCTGAGGAATTAACACAAATCATCAGTATAGTCTCTGGACCTCTGAAAATGTCAGCAAAACCCTCCTCCAGGATTTCTGTAAACTTACAACAAGAGAATCCTCTTTCAGGGCTTCTGAACCAGCAGCAAGATCCCAAGGCTTCTGTAACAACAGCAGTCTATCAGCAGAGGAATCTGATAAAGTAACATCAAAACAGACAAAGTACCAGCACCACAGTCATGCTTCCTCCCCATTCTCCTCTCTTCTCATTTCTCAGAAGTTCTAAATTCAGTTCTCAGGAGTTCTGACAGTTCTCTCTGTCTCTCTCTGTCTGTCTGTCTGTGTGTCTCTGTCTGTCTGTCTGTCTGTGTGTCTCTGTCTGTCTCTCTCTGTCTCTCTGTCTCTGTCTCTCTCTGTCTCTGTCTCTCTCTCTGTCTCTCTCTGTCTCTCTCTGTCTGTCTCTGTCTCTGTCTGTCTGTCTGTCTGTCTCTCTCTCTCTCTCTCTCTGTCTCTCTCTCTCTGTCTCTCTCTGTCTCTGTCTCTCTCTCTCTCTCTCTCTC
>NW_027186362.1:16569-44721 GCF_028583685.1 Petaurus breviceps papuanus | reverse complement strand
GCTCACTCCCAGAAGTTCTGAAGTTCCTCCCACTGCGGGATTCACAAATGCTGGATCTTAAGATTTGACATAAGCATGAGCTTGAAACAAGGCGCTAAGCACCTGTTTTCTTGCCAATATAAGGGGATCTTCAAATTCCATTGCTATCACAACATACTAAAGATAATAATGCCTTAAATAACAGACTAGGCCAATGGAGAAAGAGACACAAAAACTCACTGACCGCGCACTGCTAGTGAGCTCCCCGTGACCAGGGAAGTCTTTGAGTGCAGGGAGGGTCTGTGCTCCCGAGGCTGCTCAGGGCCCTTCCCTGGGTGGAGTGTCCCCTTTCCCACCCTCTGGTCTGTGACTCGGCTCCCTCCTGCCCCCAGATGAGGGCTCCCAGGGGCATCTGCAAGCTGGGCCATCTTGTCAATAGCTGTGACTGCACCACCTTCCCCAGGAGGTTCCCACACCCAGATAGCCTGTCCTGAGCCTTCCGACCATGTGTCCCATAGAGGGTGAAAGCAATGATCATCCCAGCTCTGATTTCTGTGACAAGTAGGGTTCACTCCCCCTCCCCAAGTCCACTGGGTCCTATTCCAAATCCACAGTTTTCTTGGGTTCAAACCTCTGGGCCTGACCGTTCATCTGTAAAATGAAGGGATTGGACTCTAAACCTAGGGAACTGCTTTATTAATGCAGTCTAAGGGTCTTTTAGCTTTCTTGAATCCCATATCACACTCAAGTCAAATGAAGCACATGGTCCACAGGGACCCCCAGATCCTTTTCAAAGGACCTAATGTCTCCATGCGCCTCCTAGTCTATATTCTTGCGGTTAGTTTTGCGAACCCAAACAGGTTTCCTGTTCAATTCCTCCTCATTGGATTCTGCCCATTTTTGGCTCCTGTGAGGGCAGGGTCTGCCACCTTGTGTTCCCAGGTTGATACCTCCCCACTACAAAGAGCGTGATGTCTGGGAGGGCTCCACCTCTGGCCTGCACTATGTCCCACGCTGGCACACACTGCCCATCTGTCCTCACCACCAGCACTCGAGGCCCGGCCTGAGAAGTGCCCACGGCTCCCCGTCTTGTTCCCTGTGACCAAAAGCCATGGCGGCCCAGTCACATTAAGACTGTCACACTTCCCAAAAGCCCAAACAGCTTAGGACATGCCCACTGATTTCCCCCTCCACTTCAGAACGCTGTAATGGGTTTGAAGCATTTCCCCATGCAAGGACAGTGCTGGGCGCTTGGCATAGAGTCCTCACTGCCCTCTGAGGGCATCTGACTCCGCTGCCCATTCAGCCCAGCACGGTTGTGGTCAGTGGCCCCGGGCAGGCCATCCAGACTCCTCTTCAACAATACCAGCGCCAGGAGGTTGGTGGTCATAGATTTAGAAGTGGTGGGTACTGGGGGCAGGTGAATGAAAGGTTATGGCCCAACACGGTGCGCCGCTCAACGAGGAACCAGTGCACAGGGGACTGTGCTCAGAGGTCCGGGGAACTGAGCGGGATCACAGAAGAGGACACCCAGGAACAAGGGAGGGCTGATTTGATCGTGGTCCCTGGGGTGGGGAAGGGAAGGGAGCTGTGCCTTGGAGCTGGTGGCCTTAAAGGAGGGGGCCAGTGAAGTATGGCTTTCTAGGCTTTCCTGGAAGCATCTTGGGAGGGACAGTTCCCATCAGGGTGGGACCCCATGGTGAAAGTCCCTTCATGATGGCAGGGTGACACCAGGAGCTATGATGGTGGCCTAAAGTGAGGCCAATCCCCAGATCCAATCCGAGCCCTTCCTCGGAACCCTGCTCTCCCTCTCAGCAGCGACTCCACTTGGGAAACCCTCAGCCTCCTGGCCGCCCCCTAACACTCTCTCCCATCACCCCTGTGCCTGGAATGCTCTCTCTCCTCCCCTCAGACCACTGACCTTCAAGTCCCAACTACATTCCCATCCTCCACAAGCCTTTCAGCCTCCCTCCCCCAGATCATCCCCCAATTGTCCTGCTTGTGGGTGCCTTTCTTGGCACCCCCAGCACTCAGCCCCGTGCCCAGTAATACAAGAAGCACGCTGACCACTTTTACATTTTATTCTTTCAGTCCCCATTCAGGACTTAACAGTCACGCCTTGTGAAACTTCCCCGTCGGGTCTGGTCTAAAGAATCTCCCCAAAACCCACTCTGTCTGATCATGGGAAATCCTCCTCTGCTCTCCAAGTCTCAGTGGAGGGTGAGCCCCCAAGGCAAGGCCCTGGGGACCCCCAGGCCTGAGTATGCACCTGCTCAAACTCCCTCCCAAGAGGACAGATTCTCTCAATTAGTCTCCATGACACCACTGGGTCCTCAGTGGGTAACAGCAGCAAGAAAGCTCTTTCATTCAGGGACTTCCTGGAACACTAAGGCGGCCCCCTGCTGGGTCCAGAGCCCAGGTCCACCAGGATTCAATGGACACCAGGAGATCCAGAAGCAGCCGTTGCTGCCCTGCCTGGGCTCACACAGCCCTCCTCAAGGGCACAAAGGCAAAGCTGATGGGGATAATCAGTCCCCCCCATCCAAGTTCATGACTGCCTGCTAGGCCCCATGAATGTCCAGTCCCCTGAGGGATTTGGGGCACAGCCGCATTCCTTCTCCTGGAACATCCAAAGGACCAGGGCAGCTCACAAAGCACTTGTGCTAAGCTCCAGCCCACACCTGGGAGGTAGTGCTCAGGACCAGTCAGCTGTGAGAAGGCACAAGCTGGGTCTTAACCACAGCTCTGTGAAGCCTCTGCTCAGGTGACAGAGAACCTGGAAGGTCACATGCTGGCCCAGCCTCTGCTAGCAGGACTTTGCCCCCTGGGGGTAGCCGGGTGAGGGCAGAAGCCAACAATGGGTTATTTGGGGAGCACAGTGGGGCTGGCACTGGGGGGGGGACAGACCGAAAGGAAATTTTGGTCTGCAATGGGGGTGCACCCAGGGGAAGGGAGGGCAGCAACAGAGAAGAGACCCTGCCAAGAGGACAGAAGCCGACACCTCCATGGGACACATGTGTAGACACACGAGGGACACGTGTGTAGACACACGAGGGACATGTAGAAGGGTGTCCTAGGAACCTGCCATCAGTGGAGGGCTCAGACCACGGTCCCCACGGGTAATGGGGGTGCGGGGCTGCTCCACTCAGGACAGAACCAAAACGGCCAGAAAAGGTCTGGGTGTGTTCCTGGGCTGAGCTCCAGGAAAGGGCAGGGGCCCGGATCTACTCTGAGCCCATCTGTGGGAAGGCCAGGGCTTGAGGACCCAAACCTGGCCAGCCAGGCTGGGGGAGGGTCCTTCCCACTATGGTAAAGCAGCCCCTGAGGGCAGAGCCGGGGTCAGGGAGGGGTCAACAAGGCCTTCTGAAGAGGGAGAGGGGATTGTGAAGGGTGAGCAGGAAAGGAAGTGAGGGTCTGAGAAAGATCAAGGGGGAAGGGTCATCTTTGGTGCTGAGGCGGTCTAAGCCACAGAGGTTGAGGTAGAGAAGACAGAGGGGCCCAACGGCCTGGGAGGTCGGCTGGGGCAGGAGCTGGGCACTGTCCCCCAGCGCCCAGCCGGAGAGAAGCCTGCTGCCTTTGAGGGAAGGGCATCTCTGCCGCTGGGGTCAGGGCCGCTGGAAGCCTCCCCCGGCCGGGCGTCCATCCCCATGGCAGTCACAACTCAGCCCGAGGATGACCGCTGGCTCTGCCCCACCTCACTCTTCTGAACAATAGCCCCGCCAGGTGGGCCCACTCCCCACTGCACAGAAGTCCATCCATGGGGCTGCCTTTGGCCCAGCCCCTGAAGCACCGACCCCACCGAGGCCGGCCTCGTCCACCCTCCCTCAGGACGGAGGCTGCAGGCCGGCTGAGGCCGCACAGTGAACGCCTCCTTCGGCATCATAGTACACGGGGCCTGAGCGCAGCCGGGGCTCCTCCTCTGCGTACCAGCGAGGCTCGCTGAAGTCTGGGAAGAAGGCTGCGATCTCTCTGCGGGCGGAGACCGCCGAGTCTGCGGAAGAGAGGGCAATGAGTCAGACAGCGCAGCGCGGGTGCGTCAGTCCTGCAGGGAGGGAAGCCCCCCAGCCCCAACCCCAAACCCGCCCACTCACCAGAGCCGTGCGTTGTGTTCCGCGTGTCCGTGAGCCCGAAGCTGCCCCGGATGGAGTGCGGGTCCAGGTAGCGCGCGCGGAACACCTGCGTGGGTCCCATCAGCGTCCTCCAGAGCTGGACGGCATCCTGGTGTGCCAGGATGTAGGCGCGGATGGGGCCGCTGCGGGAGATGACGGTGTGACCCCGAGCGAGGCGCCGGGTGGGGGGGCCCTCCCACGCACCCGCCCCCCCACCACCCCAGGCAGAAGCAGGGCTACCTGGCCATGAACTCCACCAAGCGCTGGTAGAAGAAGCGCCCTGCGGGAGAGACAGGAGCCGGGAGTCACTGGCATGGCGGGGGGCCGGCCCTCCCCCCCCACGCCGCGCCGGGCTGCACCCACCTGCGTGCTCCTGGTAAAAGCGCTGGCACTCCTCCCGCCTCCACACCACGTCTCGCGCCCGCACGATGAGGAGCTGGTGGCTCAGGATCCGCTGGTGGATGGCCTGGAAGGGACGTCCCCAGGGATGAGGGGTCGGGTCTGGGGCCCAGGCCCCCCCCCTCCCCCCGGCCTCCCAGGGATGTACGCAGCAGGCGCTTAATGTGTGCTGCCGCTGGGACCCTTGGCGCATTTATTGGGCGCCCTGCACAGAGGGGCACTGAGCCCACGCCAGGGCTAGGCGGCTTCTCCGGGGCCCGCGGGGGGAGGGGCTCCCTGAGTGGGGGCTGGGGCCCGTGCTCCTGACCCCACGCTAGGCCGCCCTCCCGGCCTGCGCCCCCCGTTCCCCTGCCTGGCCCGGGGCTCCCCCAGGCCGCCGCCGCCCTCACCTCCAGGATCAGGGGATGGGCCACGGCGTCCGGTTTGATCAGGGCCAGGGTGAGCTGGAGCAGGCCGGGAGCCCCGCGCCCCAGCGCCGCCATCGTCCGGCAGCGCGGAGGGGGGCACGGCCCGGACACGCAGCTGGCGGCCGGCGGCCACGGTCCTCCGCGGCGTGCTCCCGCGTGCTCGTGCGTCCCGCCGACGTCTTTCCCAGCCTGCCCCGTGCGTGCTCCAGCCTCTGTACGTGCTCCTCCCCCTTTACGTGCTCCTCCCAGTACGTACGACCTCCTCCGTACATCCTTCCCCCTCCCCGTACGTTCTCCTACGACCCTGGGCCCCTCCCTTGCGTCATTCTTACGTCCGTGCGTCCTCTCGTTCGCCCCGTGCTCCCTCCTCCCCCGTGCGTGCTTCTCTGACTCTGTACGTCCTTTCCCCCGCCCTCGCACCCGTGCGAGATCGCGCATGCGCACAGGGGTAGCAGGGGGTCCTTCGGGCAGTGCCAAAGGCAGCCTCTAGGGGGCCTTCTGCTTGTCCTTCCGGCGTCTGGCGCGGGCAGCCCCTGCGGTTGCATAGCAGCGGGGACGACGCTGCCGGGCCCGAGGCCGCGACGCCATGGCTGGGGAGCCCGCTGGGGCCGGGGCCGGGACCGGGACCGGCGCGGGGCCGGAGCTGGACCAGGAGAAGTACGACGCGGCCGAGAACGTCAAGATCATCTGCCTCGGGGACAGCGCCGTGGGCAAGTCCAAGTGCGTGGGGGGGCCTTGAACGCCAAGCCCAAAGGTGGGCGGGGGGCGCCCTCAATGCCGAGCTCAAGGGGTGGGCAGCCGTGAATGCCAAGTCCGGCGGGGGAGGGGGTGCCTTGAACGCTGATCCCAGAGGTGCAGAGAGGCCTTGAACGCCGAGTCCAGGAGTGGGTGAGTGGGAGCCCTGAATGCCAGACCCAGCAGAGGATCCTTCTCCATCCTCCCTTCATTCACTCCGTCCCGACCCAGACAGGGGCCCCGGGGTAGGCAGTTCCCAGGACTCGCGCCCGCCCGCTGCCCAGTGGGAGGCGGGTCCGGGGGCACCGGCGGGCAGGACACGGGCAGCGATGGGCCCGTGGGGGGGCGCTGCCGCCCACAGAGTAGATGGAACAGGGCAGACCCCCCGCGGGCACAGCGTGGGGCCGCTCACCGGCCGCTCTCGCACCCGCAGGCTCGTGGAGAGATTCCTCATGGACGGATTGTATCCTTCAAGCATCTCCCGGGGCTCCCCTCCCCCTTCGGGGACAGCATGACACGGGATGGCGCCCTTCCCTGTCGGGCCAGGGCCCCCAAGAGTGCAGAGCGGCCCCTGCCAGCCACTGGGCCCTCAGCTGGGTCCGACCCTGTCAGCAGCTGTCACCAACCCCCGGGGTCCCCAGCTGCTTCTCAGGGGATTGACCTCAGCTCTGGCCTCCTCTGCCTCTGCCCAGGCAGGGCTGGCCATGGAGAGCCTGGGCCTGGCCTCAGGGCAGCAGGAACAGCCCGCTCAAGCCTCAGCCCTTCCCTCTGTCTGTCTGTGCCTTCCTCCCCCCCCACACACACCTTTTTCTCTCTTTCCTCTCTATGTCTCTGACTGTCTCTGTCTCTTTCTCTCTCCCCCCATCTCTCTCCTCCTTTTCTCTATCTTTGTCTCTATCTCTCTTTCTGTCTCTGTCTCTCCCTCTCTCTGTCTCTGTCTCTCTGTGTCTCTGTCTTTGTCTCTCTCTCTTTCTCTCTCCCCCTATCCCTCTCTTTCCCCCACCCCACTCTCTTTTCCCTTCCTCCTTCCTTTGCCCTCTCCCTTGCAGTGATCTCATCAGCTCCCTGGGGTTCCATTGTCGTCTCCTAGGCAGGGAGCTCCCAATCCTTTTATTTGGCCTGTGTTTCTCTCCTGGGCTCCTGTCCCACACCCCCCACAGCCTGTTAGAGCCATCCTTAACCCGGGGGGTGGCAGCCGGCCCCAGCAGCTGTCCACCTATGCCCTGACCCTCTACAAACACACAGCCACTATCGATGGCAAAACCATCCTTGTAGGTGAGCAGCGTCTGCTGTTGGGGGGGGGGGGCTGGGGAGGAGGAGGGTGTTTGGAGGAGAGCTGGGTGAGGGGGCCTGGGGGAGTCCCCTCTGGCACCCCTGTGGAGCCATGAGCCCCCCTCCAGTTGAAGGTTCCCTGAGCAGAGCAGCCCACCCAAGGCCCTGGCTCTGGCTTGTGCCCACGGTGGCCGGAGGCTGACACAGCTTTTCTGTCCGCCGCTCACCGGCTTCTGATGTTGCTCAGCCCTGTCCATGGCCTGAACTCATCCACCTTCTGGGCTGCCCCAACCCTGTTTACACGGCCCCTGCTCTAGTCTCACCTCCACTATCCTGGTCCCTAGAGCCTTAGCCTATGTTCCAGCGAGCGCCCCCCAGCCTGTTGGGGCCAGTAAGGAGGGGGTTTGGGGGAGTTGGGAAGGGACGAGTTCAAGGGCAGAGGAGAAGGCATCAGGGGTGAGGCACGGGTCCCCAGGGCAGCCCTCCTGTGTGTGCTCACTTCCACTGACTTCTGCCCCATCCCCGGGTTCCTCTGGCTGGGCCATGCCCTGACATCTGTGCTCCTGCTGCAGATTTCTGGGACACTGCAGGCCAGGAGAGGTTTCAGAGCATGCACGCATCTTACTACCACAAGGCACATGCCTGCATCATGGTAGGTGGGGGAAGGGCTCACTCAGCAGGTCTCCGGGGATTGGTCTGGGCCACCATGGCAACTGTGACGGCTGGTGACCCCTGGGGGTGGGGGAGGGAGGCCCCTGACTCCTGGGGGAGGGGCCCTGGCTGCTGCTCCAAGGATCCTCCCCCAATCTCCAGACCCAGCTGACCCTTGAGCCCTGGCATTTGGTCAGATTTTGGAATTCTGCAGTTGCCCCTTGCATCCACACAAGATGGCCTCTGGCACCCTCAGAGCTTGAACAAGTTTGGGGCAGGGGCAAAGAATCCCTTGAGGCCAAACAGCCTGAACCTAGGGAGTGGGTCAGGCTGAGCTTGGATGCGGCCAAGGAGGAGAGCTGCTGAGGCACCCGGTGCCACCCCAGAGGGTCTGGGTCACAGCTCACAGGCTGATGGGTCTGTCTCTGTCCATGTGCTGGCCTGTGCTCCCTAGCACCCCCTCACCCCATCCCCGTTCACTCTGACCACAACGGGGTCCTCCTTTGTTCCCAGTGGGAGGATCCTTCCAGGAAGGCACTGGTCTGAGGGGACAGACAGGAGGCAGAGGTCCCCAAGGGCAGGTGCTGCCACCTTATGGGTCAGCCACCTGTGGCCTTTGAGGCCCAGAGAAAAGCCCCCAACTTGGCTCTCTCCCCTCCCACTTTTCTCCATTCAGCCCCTTGGGGCAAGGCAGAGGGCAGTGCTCTCAGAGCATGGTTTCTCCCCATATCTGCTGCCTGACTGCCCATGGAGAGATTTCAGGGAGGTTGGCCTTGGATGCGAAGAGCCACCCCCTGATTTCAGCACCCACGGTTCCTCTGTAATGCATCTGTCTGCTGCAATGCCTCTAGCAGTGAATTAAAATCTGAGAAGGGCGATGTCCAGGACAGATGAGGCCAGGCACTCATCTCCACCCCACCTTTAGGGAAATGCTGCCTGGGCCCTTCTTGTTGGGGGGGTAGGAGTGAGGTGGTCAGAGGAGTGAGTGAGGGCCTCTAGAGCATGTTGGCTGGAGCTGCGACCCTGGGACCTGGGCCTGAGAATAGTAATTGTCTGTCCACTTTGTCCTCCCACCTTGCAGTGTCCACCAAGGACACACGTTCTGTTCAATGGACGGTCTTAGCTGCCTAGGACCCTGGGAGGTGTCCTTCCTGATTTCCAACTGTGACACTCTCTGCTTGGCTGCATGGCTTGGCTGCATCCCATAAAGCCCTGTCCATGAGCACCCCATCTAATGGGTTCCTGAGTCCCAGAGAAGAACATGGGCAGGATGCTTCATGTGACTCAGGGAAGGCACCTTGGGCTCAGGTCTGCTAGGAGGTCTCCTCCCACCAGAGACACAGGCATTCTCCCCAGGTCCTTGCTGGCCCCCTGAGGCTTCCAAGACAGGAAGAGGTGCACCCCAGGCCCTTCAGGCCTGGCCTCTGTGGCCCAGCTTAGGCTCTCCTTCCTGCCCCAGGCTTCATTCTCTGTCAATGGTCAGAAGGAAAGTTGACCCCTCCATGTGGGTGCTTCCTGGGAGCACCTCCCCTCCCCCCCAGTGCTGACTTTGAGATGATGCCCATCCTAGTGCCAGCTGTCATGGCCAGGCCGGATTCACTAGAGGGGGCAGATGCAATGTCAGGAAACCAAGCAAGGTCCCACTCGGAGCCTTGGCAGGTCGGGGACTGGGGGAGGCAGGGGCATGGACCTGGTTAGTCTGTTCTTGAATAATCCTACCTTTGGGAATGGTTGAACCTGGGGATGTTCAAGTCCTGGGGGACCTTTTGGGGGATGAAGAGAAGAGCCAAGAGCCAGGATGGGCCTGCAGCAGGTGGGCAGGTACCCTGAGCATCTCAAGCTTCTGTGTTCCACATGGGGACCGGTGGCAGTGCGGAGATGGGCATTCCGTGTCAGTCTTCCAAGCTGCCTTGCCCTCGAGCTCCCTTCTGCCTGGGATGGGCGAGCTCGGGTGGTAGTTAATGAATGTTTGCTGATTGATTGATGGATATGTGTCCCATCTTCACCGGGCCCTTCCTGCCCACTGCACATCTGGAACTGGGCTGAGCTTTACCCAGGGTTCTGGGGCTTGTTGAGGATGTTCCTCCGACAAACAAAGGGGAAGGTCCTAAGTCCTAAGAAGGTCTGGTCTGGCCCAATTGCAGTCTCCTGCTGCATTCAGGGCTTCCTGTACCCTCCAGCTCATTTCCAGCCATGCCCCTTCAATTCCCGCCCCCGTGTCTGAAGGGCTCCGGGGGTGAGAAGGGGGGTGCGCCTTGAGCTGCTTGGCGCCTTCTTCTCCCACAGGTGTTCGATGTGCAGAGAAAGGTCACCTACAAGAACTTGGGCACGTGGTATTCGGAGCTTCGAGAGTTCCGCCCTGAGATTCCTTGCATCGTGGTGGCCAATAAGATTGATGGTGGGAGCCGGCCCTCGTGGTGGGGGGAGAGGGTGGGACCAGGCTGCCCTGGGATCCCCGCACCCCCTCCCTTCCACCACCTGCAATGACCCTCACTCCCCCTCCAGCCGACGCCAACGTGACCCAGAAAAGCTTCAACTTCGCCAGGAGGTTTTCGCTGCCGCTGTACTTTGTGTCGGCCGCCAACGGCACCAATGTTGTCAAGGTAGCTTGTGGGGATGGGCCCGATGGGTGAGCAGGGTCTCAGGGAGGCGCCCCTGCCTTTGAGGACCTGCCTTTTCTTCTCCCCAGCTCTTCAACGATGCTATCCGTTTGGCGGTTTCTTACAAACAGAATTCCCGAGACTTCATGGACGAGGTTTTACAAGAGCTTGAGGTGGGTGGTTAATAGGGCTCCGCAGCTGGGGGAGCGTCCTTTCCTCCCTCCCTGCCTGCCCCCTACTTCCTCCGACTTCGGACCTGTCTCAGGCAGGTCTGTCTCACCTACAGCTTTTCTCACAGAACTTTGAGCTGGAGAAGAAAGTGGAATCCAAGTCGGACCTTGAACAGAGTGAAACCGTCAGCAACCTTCCATCCCCCTGAGTGCCCGTCTGCCCTCCCGTCTCCTCACAATCCCAGCGCCCTGCGGAGACTGGACTTCTCCTAAGCAGCCTGGGGCCCACCAGCCCAGCTTTGCCAACTCCCCCCTACTCGCCTCTACCCTTTACCCAGCTTTCTAGGCATCGGGATATGGCAGGAGGAGCACAGAGACCCCAAGCCAGAAGGGATGGAGGAGGGTCAGTAATAGGACCCATCCTGGAGATGGAGACGTGATGGAGAGTCTGTCTCCTTCACATCCCAGACTGGAGCAGGGATACCCCCAGGGCAAGATGTGGGGGTCTACCATCCCCCTCCATTTGGAGTGGGCCAACAAGAGCGATGACCGTGATGTTCTAGGAACAGAAAATTAAATATTTTTTTCAACATTGACCTTGGGGCTAAACAGATTCTTAACTTTGTGATCAACCTCTCCACTACACCCCCCCCACCCCAAACCCCCCTGTATTCACACAAAGTCCTGGATCTCCTTGCCTACACACACACACACACACTGGTGGGTGGGTCAGACTGGACTCAGGCCCAGCCCCTCCATCCTGGGCATCCTGGCATCTTCTGGTGGCCATGGCACCACAGAACCACTGTTATGGCTGCCTAGGGCTTGGTTGGCCTTAGCTCTTCTCTCCCTCTTCAGGACTAGCAGTCAGTGGTGGTGACCAACTTCGGGTCTAGTTAGTGATATCAGTGAAGGACCCCCACATCTGCCTCATCCACAGCCAGGGTTTCTTGGGAAGTACCTAGGGACTCCTCTCCCCTCTCCGGTATACATGGCTGGGAGCCAGCCCAGGTGTCCAGAGATCTGTGACCTTGGAAGCTATGAGAGCATCTGGCAAGGTGGGCTAGGGATTCATAGCTGTGACCAATAGGCCTAATAAACCAAGCATTTATTAAGCACCCTACTACATGCCAGGCACTGTACTAAGACCCAAATGAAACTCCCTGCCCTCTAGGGGCTTCTAGTCTTTCCAGGAAAACAAGAGGCAGCTAGAAAATAAACCAGGTAAATAAATGACTGGTGGGAAGCCACTAGGTGGTGCAGTAGATAGAAGATGGAGCCTGGAGTCAGGAAGACCTGAGTTCAGATCCACTCTCAGACACTATGACCCTGTGTAGTGCTAAAGCCACATCTACAGTGCCTGTGATCATGATAAAGACCGTGACTACAAGTATACGTGACGTTAGATCACAAAATATACCAGATTCTCCAGAGAGAAGACAGGACTGAAGCATTTATCTAGACACCAGAAAACCCAATCCCAAAACCAGTAAGCCGATTCCATCATAGTACCAGAGATGTTCAGAAGCCATAATAACGCTGAGAGCCACAGCCTTCAGCCCTCCCACAGACCAGTGTGATATCAATATCTACTCACAAACCTCTCTATCTCCTTGCCTGAGCTCCTCTGGCCCCCCCACCGTCTGGCTAGCTCTGACAGCTTTCTGTGGGCTCTGCTTCCCTACATCAAACTCCTCCCACCACAGGCTCCATGGACCACATTCAGGCTATCAGGGGGCAGAGTTTATCTTCACAGCAGGGGGCTCTTCAAACTCCCCTCTAGGTCTATTAAGGGGCAGGGAAGATCTTCAAATTCCCATTCTCATTACACCCTGGGCAAGTCACTTCACCCTGTTTGCCCTGATATCCTCATCTGTAAAATGAGTCAGAGCAGGACATGACAAACCACTCCAGTATCTGCCAAGAAAACCCCAAATGGGGCCAGGAAGAGTCCAACATGACTGAGAAGCCGGTGGTGGTAGATGCCGTGGGCTATCGGGTGGGTCAGGAAAGCCTCCTGGGAGGTGACACAGACTGGATTGGGGAGGGAAGGACAGCTCAGGCACAGGGAGCCCCCAAAGATCTGTGTTCAAGAAGGACGACGGAGGGAAGGAGCAGAGGAGAAAGTGGCTGGAACCAGGGCTTTGAGCTTGAGTTTGGTCTGGGAGCCAATGACAATTACCGGCAGGGGAGGAACAGGCAGGGGACGTGGTCACTGGTCAGTGGCCACATGGTGGGGGGGATACATGATCCAGAGAGACCACGTAGGAGAAGTGACTGCCAAGCGATGCTGGCCACAGCTTGCCATGTGCAGATGGCCTGGCTTCTTGCTGGTCCCGATAGACCTCCAGGGCCAGGCGTGTCTTCTGCCCTTCTTTGTTCCTCCAGCACTTATCACGGGGCCTGGCACACAGGAGGCATCAATATATGTTGCTTTAGAATGCCAGCTTCCAGACCCAGGGTGCTTGGGGCATGAGAAAAAGTCCAAACTCCTGGGAAGAATGGCCAAGGATGCCATGTGTCCTGGGAAGAGCCAGGTCTCTGGAGGCCAGAAGATGGAAGGCGTGTCCAGGAAGGTCTCTGGTGGGCACTGAGTCGGACCGAGCTCGAAGGGGATCAGAATAGACACTGGGTCTTGTCAGATGGCCCCGATTCCCTCTTGGGCAGGCAGGCATCCCTGGGACTGGGTAAGGGCCGGGGTGTGGGGCTCCCCAGAGGGAGGGTAGAAGCCTGCAGCCAGTGAGTGCTCTGGAATGGAGAGCCGCATGAGTGAGATGGTGAGAGAAATCCCCAGGCCTGAAGGGGGTTGGACTTCCCAGAAAGGGGTAGCACCTGGACCCAGAATGTCACTGGTGTGGGGACCCCTTTGCAGGGGAATTGGCACCTTCTCTGCATCTGGTGGGGCAGTGACTTGCCCAGGGTCATAACAGCCAGGTTATAGCAGAGGACTCCTGGATAGATACCTGGTCTGTGGGCACCACACTAAGGTCTAAGTCCATACCAGAAAATGAAAATCTGCCAGAATGTCCCAAGCCAAGCCAAAGGCAGCACTGAAACATCTTAAAGGGACAGATGTTGGAAGCAGAGAGTTGGAGAGAGACCTTGGGGTCAGAGGTCCAAGAAGGCCCTTGACAGATGTTGGGAAGACCCTGCCAAGGAAAGGCCACCAGAGAGGGACAATACCAAGTTCTCCAACTGTGCTGGACGGAGGGCGATAGTCTGAAGCGATGACCACAGGTGCTGGTGCTCACCGACAGGTGCTCTGTCCAGTCTCCCAATGCTCTCTGGGTTCCCATTGGTGGCCTCAATCCTGCAGCCTCACCCCAGGGAGTCATGGGTGGGTCTTTGGTTCTCTGTCTCTGGAGGCTTCTGTAGAAATTCTCCTGACTCTCCTCGTGGTCTAGAGGCTCAGGTCAGAGTTTCCCCCAAAGGCAAAGGAGTAACGGGGTCTGCAGCAGTGATGGAAGTCCTCAGGTAAACAGTGTGAGCACAGGGCATGGCACAACCTTGATTTCACCCCTGCTGGGAGTGCAGAAGACGCATGTGGGCCCATAAACAGATAAAGACAAAATACCAAGTGCTGGCTCGATGGACATCGGGCCACCCTATGACCTTGGGCCCTCCACAGAGTGCGGCCCAGTCTCCAGGACACATAATGCCCTGTGGTTTGGACTCGGTCTCGAGGGATGCAGTGGTCAGTTCCTCCCTTCTCAGATGGGCCCTGGCTCTCCTCTCCAAACAGGATGTTGCAAGCATCTTAGGAAAGAAAACAGGTGGCGCTTCCCTGAACAGCTCATGCTCTAACAGAAGCAGGCATGTCTAAGATCCACACAGAACCTGTGGCCAGTCAAGGGGAAGACACTGGCTGCTGCCCAGGGTGGGGAAGGCTGAAGCTGGGATTGGAGTGATCCTGAGAGGAGCGAGTGGGGAGGCCCCCAGACCTCTGAATGCACAGGAGGATGTGAAGATCCTGGAAAGACAGGAAGGAGCCCTCTGCTCACCAAGCAGAGGACGGAGATAAGGATGACTCATTTCTCCCAGAGCAAATGGCATCAAGAAACTCTGCCCCCTCCCCCTAAAAGCAAAAAACAAACAAAAAAAATTGGAAGAAAAAATTAACAATAGAAAATACACCCAGATAAAGGAAACAAACATCAGACTTCCTTCATCAGAAGGGAAGTCTGGGCCTGCTGAGCAAACTGAAGGACACTATGTTAATAAGACTTGGGGTCCCTGGGAAGCCAACCCCTGGTGCCCTTCAGGGGAGAAATGATCCCCTTTTCCAGTGTCTCCTTGAAGGACCTATGATGTGAGGGTGAATGGACAAGCAGGGGTGAGCCAGAGTGCTTCCTATGGGGCTCTCCAGGAAGGCCCTCTGGCCCTGGTCTGCTGGACATGCCCTCTGACCTCCTGCTAATGGAGAATTGGCCAAGGATGGCATTGAAGGCTGTTGGTGACTGAGGCAGGAAGCTCCTAGACAGGCTGAAAGGCTACCTAATCCCCCCACCCCAAGAGCGTGACAGAAGAGGGTTTTGGGGAGCAGAGGCTGCATAACAAAGGGAACCTGGAGACGCAGAGCTAGCAGGCAGGCCCAGCTTCACATACAATTTTATTGGCCCATCCCAGGGGGGCCTGTGGACACTCTCCAGACAGATGTCTACATAGACTTGTTGCCCTTCGTGGTGTCCATGAGCAGCCGCAGGCTTTTCGGGAGGGGCAGGGCCTGGCTTGGGCCCAGAGCTTGGGCCTTGGCCATCACAGGGTTGGAGATCCAGGGCCGCAGGGTGGTGTGCATGGGCGGGTGCGTTAAGGGGCCGCCCGTGGGCCAGTCCTGCTCACCGTGGGGCCACATCTGGGGTGAATCGCCTTTCCAGGGCCTCTGCCCGGTGTACCAGACCCGGATGGGAGTGGACCTCTTCAGCCACCATGGTCGGTAGGTGGTATAGGGCTTGTAAGTGGGAGGCCAGACCCAAGGCAGGGGAGTTCTCATGGTGGTGGTGGGGGGCGTTGTAGTGGTCGTCGTGGTAGGGGTGGTGGGCCGAGGAGGTAGGTTAGCAAGCACAGAGGCCGGCCATATCTTGGCAGCGATCCAGTCCAGAAAGTGCCAGGTGGATGTATAGATACCTGGCCGGAAGGCGCGGGCACAGCCGATACCCCAGCTTGTGACACCATACACTATGAAGGTGTCGCTGTATCTGTCTTTACACATGAGTGGCCCACCGCTGTCCCCCTAGATGAGAGGGGCAATTGGTCGGGGTCCCCGGGGCCTGGGGCCTCCCCTCTCCCCCACTTGGGGGGGCTGTGGGGGAATGGAAGGGGGTCCCTGCATGAGACCCTGCGGGGAGCCCAGGAATGCTCCTTCCTCCGGGGGCTGTGGGCCAGGTTACCTGGCAAGTGTCAATCTTTCCCTCCTCGTAGCCAGCGCAGAGGTTGTTGGAGTGAATGTATCCGTAGTACCAGCGGCTCCCGTTGCATATTCTTGTATCGATTGTGTAAACCTGGGCTTCTTGCAGTATTTTAGATGGGGTACCTGGTACAGCCAGAGGCCTGGGGTCAGCCAGCTGCCTGCCCAGGTCCTTGGCAGCCTGTCTCTCCCCACCTGATGTAAACTGCTATGACTCAGATATATCTCCCCAGCCCCTGGGGCCCTCCCCACTTCTTGCGCCATGCCCAGCCCAGGCTGAGAACAGAGAGCAGAGGCTGGGCCCTTCAGTCCTGAGCACCTTCCCCTGTCTGCCAAAGAGGCATCCCAGGAGTCCAGTGTCAGTGCAGAGAAGGGGGGAAAGGTCATACCTGGGATAGAATGGGGGCAGGTGGCAGGGCCCCAGGTGCAAGTTGAAGTTTTGCAGAGCCTGAGAGACCCCTGACCAAATTGTGAGGTGGTCCAGGCTCAGATAGCCCAGAAGATTGAGCAGAGGGGGAGCTCAGAGAACCTCTCCCAAGAGTGAAGCCTGGAGCTCAGCAGCACAGACAGCAGTACTGTCCGAGGCCGAGCTGCAGGAGATCTCTAGTGAAGGATCCCGGGCTCTATCCTCAGCTCTGTTCAAGTTTGCACTTTTATCAATAACTTGTGACCGAAGCCACAGATGCTAAGTGGATCAAAAGTGTGGGTTAGCCAGATGAGTCCTGGGAGGTCTGAGAGACCCCCCACCGTGATGTGGCCGGCTCCACAAGTACATTTCTTTTGACACTGAGATATAGGAGGCTCCCAGGCACGAGTGAGAAATCATACAAGATCCCTAGAAAGAGGGAAATGTGCACTTGTTCACCAATGGATTTTTGCAACCTTTGTGGTAGAGACAGGTCTCCAAATCCATGATAAGGGAAGAGGGAGGTCCCCTGCAGCTGCTGGTGGTGGGGTCATTGTGCTGGTCACTCTGAAGTGTGCTAGGCACCCCCCCCCCCCATGAAGTACATCAGCATTCCAAACCATCCATACAGGAAAAACCAAGTGGATGAAAGTCCAATCTCTGGTGTGTCAATAAAGGGACATGGGCTGGTCCATAAATGAAGAGGAGGTGTTCCGGGAGGAGGAAGGGGAGGAGGAGGGGGAGGAGGAGGAGGAGGAGAAGGAGGGGGAGGCGGCACTACATTGCATTTGGAAGATCATGCAGTGCTTTTAACAACCTTAAGATTTTCCATGAAACAAAGGCCCTACTTTCTGACTCCCATGGTCTCACAACGATGCCTTACAAAGACCTCTAGACTGTAGACTGGAGGCGCCTCTGAATGCCTGGGGTTGCATGAAAGCTGTGGTGCGAGCATGGCTGGGGCAGCAGTAAGGGAGGACTGAGAACAGCACATGCAGTTTCCACTGGGGACCACAAAAGGCCGGGGGCCACTTCGAGGGGACTCCCCACATGCCGGGCAGGCAGCCTGTGGAGGATTTCCTGCAGAGTTGGGTGACAGCTAGACACCGAAGGTGGCTGAGTGGCCTTGAAAAAGGCTTAGCAACTGTCACACCGGAGGTGCTGGTTCTCCTGAACACTCTGTGTACCCCAAGTCTGAGAAGCTGGAGCCTACATGGCAGCCACATGCAGTAAACCATCTCTGAAGATGAGAGTAACTGAGAGGTCTCCAACCCCACTGAGTTTGGGGGTGTCTGCCCCAAGGATGTGAAGACTTCCCCCAGTGCAATGGATAGATGGAACAATTTGTTCCAATAGTCCCGACAGTGGCTGAAGCGGGCGCTGTGGAACTCTAAGAGCTTGGTCAGGCATTGAAGCCACCGAGGTCATCTGCTGTAGCCCAGGCCATCGCCAGTCACCCAGACTTTTGCCTTGCCACTGGACTCCAGTGACTGAGCAAGAGGGAATGAGGCCAACTCCTATGTGCAATTCTGCCTCGCTTAAATCCAATTCATGCACAAGTCAAGACATCACCCTGTGATATCATTGGTCATCTTCAAAAATAGAGGTTCAATAGCAACATTTCTTGCAAGACGTGGACTGTGGAAGGGTTCCTATCTGTACTGGTGAATAACCTTAGCATTGTGACCAGAGAACCCTCGAAATATGAAGCTGGGAGGGATATCTCTACTGTGGACGACAGAACTAAATAAAAAAAATAATAAAAAGCCAACATACTAAAACCATGGGTTGCACTCAAGATGGGACATAAATAGGAAGTGATTTCAGGTCCCTTGTGGGCTCCCAACCAAGAGTAACTTACCCAGCAAAACTGAGTATAATTCTACAGGGAGAAAAACGGATTTTTAATGAAATAGAGGGCTTCCAAATACTCCTGATGAAAAGACCAGAGCTGTGTAGAAACTTTGAAGGGCAAACACAAGAGTGAAGAAAAACATAAAAAGGTAAACATGAATGAACAATCATAAAGCGCTAACCAATGATAAGCTATTTGTACTCTAATATGGGGAGCTGATGCTTGCATTTCCTCTGGACCCTATTATTATCATGGGTTATAGAGGGAGGCTAATTAGACAGAAGGTTAGGAAGTGGTTCTATTATGTCTTTATAATCTTAAAAGAAGATTGGAATGAGAGAGGAAAATGAATACCTGGGTGGGGGTGGAGAAAAGAAGTTAGGAAAAATTACCTTATATAATCAGGGTGAGCACGTAAAAATCTATACAAACTTGGAAAAGTGGGTGGGGGAAGTGGCTGATCCTTGAACCTCACTGTTTCTGAACTGGACAAAGGAGAAAGGCAAGCACACTCACACACACACACACACACACAAACACGATCCAGAAATACATTTCACTAAGCCTGAAAATAGGAGGGAAAGGAGAGAATGAAGAAACATAAATTGACTGAAATCTATCTCCCTTGTTAAAAGCTAAAACCACAGGGTAAATTCTTCCTATTTTAACACTCTGGGGCATTTCATCCTGCTGCCTAGCTGTCCTTTAATCACAAACAATGGACTCAGCAGAATCTTCTGATCTTTATACCTTACACAGACTGCTTCCTGTCAACATGTTGATAGCTACACAAAGTCATCTGCAAAAACTTTCCTTCTCCTGACAGACATTTTCACAAATTGTCCTCAGCATGATGTCCTTACACATGAGGAGAAGTTCACATAGGCCAGAAATTGTGGCTGGGTGCAGGGCAGCAGGTTGGATGGACATTGAATTCTTAGAGAAGTTTTAAACATGTCATTGAAGGGTTGGTTTATTGGTGTTTAGAAAGAAAAGCAGCAATCATTGAGGGCAAGCATGCTTTCATCAAGTATAAGTCATGACCAAGCAGGATGATTTCAGAAAAACCTAGAAAGATTTATATGAAATGATACAAAGTGAAGTGAACAGAACAAGAGAACATTGTACATAGTAACAGCAACATTTTATGATGATCAGCTGTGAATGACTTAGCTCTTTTCAGCAATACAAAGATCTAAGACAACCCCAAAGGTCTTGTGATGAAAAACGAGAAAGAACTTATGTTGTCTGAATACAGACTGAAACATATTTTCTCTTTCTTTCTTTCTTTCTTTCTTTCTTTCTTTCTTTCTTTCTTTCTTTCTTTCTTTCTTTCTTTCTTTCTTTCTTTCTTTCTTTCTTCCTTCCTTCCTTCCTTCCTTCCTTCCTTCCTTTCTTTCTTTCTTCCTTCCTTCCTTTCCTTCCTTCCTTTCTTCCTTTTTCTTTCTTTTTCTTCCTTTCTCCCTTTTTTCAATTCTTCTTGTATAAAATAAGCAATATGGGAATGGTTTACAAGATAGTGTGTAAATTTGCCCTTATATTTATAACCTGTATCAGATTGTTTACTTTCTCAGAAAGGGGATATACAAGGGAGAGAGGGATAGAATATGGAGCTCAAAACTTAAAAAAACATGAATGTCAAAAATTGGTTTGCATGCAACTGGGGAAAAATAACATTTTATAAAAATAATAAGTCATGACAAAGTCACTTTGTGTCTTTGGTTGACAGGATCACAAGTCAGGCAGATTGGGGGATTCCATGAGACACTGGCAAAGGACCGCAGACCATCCTTCTGGACAAGCTGGAGGATCCTCTCCTTGGCAGTTCCATTATACGGGCTCTAACCTGGCTGACTGACTTCATGAATGGCTTCACATTCATGTGGAAGGGGGTCCTGTGGAGGACCCCAGGCAGGCTTCTCAGATGTGCACATGCCCCACATTAGGGGAAGAGCCTACATTCCTTGGACGATGGAATCAGGACTGTCCGAGGCCACCCAGGGAGGCAGAGGCAAAGTTGGGACTTCAGGGCGGGTTTCCAGGATGCCAGTCTGTGAGCTGCCTCTCTATCATCCTGTGGAGAGCTCTAGAGCCACATTCTATATAGATGTGAATGATAAGGAGTGGTAGAGATTGGGGTGGAATTGGAACTGACAAGGGAGACTTATAATCTTCCCCGTTTGGGGAGGCAAACAACCCCATGTCTGTTTTGCCCCAGAAGACTCAAGGGCAGGCTTTGATATGAGCACTATGGGAAGGGGGTCTATTGTCCACACCCTGAGTTTGCAGCAAATGTTTTGAAGAGAAAAAATCAAAAGATGCAGTGTTTGAGGAGATGGCCTCTTGGGAAAGACGGCTCCATCTTGTGGAAGGGAATCCAAGAGCCTGTGGACAGAGTCCACAAGCCAAGTCAGCTGGGAAAGTTGGCCCAGACCCAAAGAGTCAACACTTGGGGCTCATTCTTGTGACTGCCTCGTGGCCCCTAGAGCCCCCACTTGTAGCTGCCATGACCCCCTTGACTTTACCAATGCCCCATCCCAGACTTACCACCTTCCACTTTGTACCCCCAGCCAGCAATGTGACACTTCTCCTCAGGCTTGACTGGGTGCTCACCAGGCCGAGGCAGGCAGGCAATACGGGCCAGGTCCCCACACTGTATCGGTCTGTCCAGTTGGACCAACGCAATGTCATTTTTCTGAAAATATTTATTGTAATTTTCATGTAGTATAATCTTTATGGGCTTTCGCTCCTGGATCTTGGGGTCCATGGGGCCATAGGTCCAGCCGAGCTGTATCTCCCAGGCACCAACCAACAGCCTCCATATGTTCAAGTCACTGGGGAAAGAATCAGTGAGGACCAGAGTCACCTCAGGCAAGGGAGGGAGGGGGAGAGATGGGGGAGGAGAGACAGACAGACAGAGACAGAGAGAGACAGAGACACACACAGACAGAGACAGACAGAGAGAGACAGATAGACATATACAGAGAGACAGAGAGAGTGGGGGGAGGGAGAAGGGAGAGAGGAAGACAGACAGTGAAACCATGGCCCCCTCACTGAGAATGTACTAGGCATAATTACCATACACACAGAGACAGAAATGAAAGAGGAGAGAAGAGAGAGAAAAAAACCAGGAGCCTTCATCAAGGCTAGTCAGGGCTCCCCCACAGACAGACAGAAAAAGAGAAAATGCCCTGGAGAGAGACCCCCTGGGGAGGGATCCCTCCTTTGCCCACCCCACACTCCTGGCTCCAGCTCACTCACCTTTCATTTTTCCCGAAGCAGTGGGCAGCAGTGAGAACCCAACTGGGAGCTATGAGGGAGCCGCCACAGATATGGTACCTATAATTGCCATTCCAATACACGATCTGTATACTGACTATCCAGGGCCAAGCCCCTGGGCGTGCATTCACACCCCCAACGATCCGAGTGCCAAAGGTATTGGCCAATGGCCTCTGTCCACAAATGCCCCTGGTGGGAAAAGAGGTCATGAGATGCTCAAGAAAAGACCTCAGGCTGAACCACCCTTGGCCCCAACCCTCCCCTGGGAGGGAAAGGAGGAGGAGGAGGGGCCCTCCACTACCTCCTTCCCTGTGTCTCCACTTACGAGCATGATGTATCAGAATAAGTCCCCACAGTCCCCAGGAGGGACAGCAGCACAATCTGCCAGAACATCCCACTCCCCCCCATCCTCCAGACTGTGCTAGAAGCCTGGAAGAATTCCCAACGTCCACTCCTCTAGCCAATCACAGACCCGAGCCTCTGTGATGCCAGAAGAGAATGTGGGGGGAGGGGCCCCTTGAGTCCCGACAGTGCACATGTGGCCCCCACTCCTGTGGGTCCTTTGAGATCCACAAAGCATTTGCCACACAAAAGCCACATGAGATACATGGTACACGTAAGATCAACCCACCTAAAAGATGGAAAAGCTGAGGTTCGGAAAGAGTTATAGCTTTGGAAGGGGCTGCTGAACAGACTGTGAAGCCTTGTGGATGAATGTCCTTCCCCCGGGGTGTGTTGGCCTCAGAGACCACACAGATGGCAGCCCAGGACCAGAGCCGAGGTCTTCAGAATGTGAGATGGGGAAGCAGTCTGGGCTGGATCCAATGGGACTGCCTCCAAGGCTGCATCCCTTGGTGTGTGGCCCCCATTAGATCTGGAGCCCCAGGGTTCGTGTTTGTGGTGCCTGGTACAGGACCTGGCCCAGTGTGAGCTCTCACCCTCTCACTGACTCCCAGTCATCAGCAGGACTGGCTCAATAGAGGCCCCTCTAACCATACCAGATCTAAGCCTGTGTTCTAAAGCAGCAATCATCAAAACAATCCAGTGCTGGCTAAAAAGCAGAGTGGGGGATCAGCACATTTAGGGTTATTTACACAACACACAGCAGTCAATGACTATAGTAATCTGCTGTTTGATGACCCAAAGACTCCAGCTTCTGAAGTAGAAACTCACTATGTGACAAAAACTGCTGGGAAACCTGGAAAAGAGTGTGGGAGAAGGTAGGCATAGACCAACATCTTATATGGGTTACCAAGATAAGGCCAAAATGGGTACATAATTTAGACACAAAGGGTGAAACCATAAACAAATTAGGAGAGCAAGGAATAGTTTACCTGTCAGATCTATGGAGAAGGTAAGAATTTATGACAAAGCAAGAGAGAGAGAACATTATGAAATGCAAAATGGATAATTTGGATTACATTAAATTTAAAAGTTTTTGCACAAACAAAGTCAATGCAACCAAGATTAGAAGGAAAGCAGAAAACTGGGAAACAATTTTTATAGCCACATTTTTTGATAAAGGCCTCATTTTTCAAATATATCAAGAAATGAATCAAATTTGTAAGAATACAAGTCACCCCCAGTTGATAAATGGTCAAAGGATATGAATGTAGTTTTCAGAAGAAGAAATTAAAGCTGTCTATAGTCATATGAAAAAATGCTTTGAATCACTATTGATTAGAGAAATGCAAATTAAAACAACTCTGAGGTACCACCTCACTCCTATCAGATTGGCTAATATGACAGAAAAGGAAAATGGTAAATGCTGGAGATGTGGGAAAAGTGGGACACTAATGCATTGTTGGTGGAGTTGTGAACTGATCTAACCATTCTAGAAAGAAGTTTGGAACTATTGCTATAAAATTGCTATAAAAATGCATACCCTTTGATATACCACTGTAATACCACTTCTAGGTCTGTATCCCAAAGAGATCATAAAAAAGGGGAAAGGGCCCTTATGTACAAAAATATATATAGCAGTTCTTTGTGGTGGTAAAGAATTGGATGTTGAGGGCATGCCCATTGATTGGGGAATGGCTGAACCAACTGTGGTATATGAATTAATGGCATACTATTGTGCTATAAGAAATGATGAACAGGTGGATTTCAGAAAAACATCAAAAGACTTACATGAACTGATGCTCAGTGAAATGAGCAGAACCAGGAGAACATTATACACAACAACAGCAATGTTGGGCATGACCAACTTTAGTTCCAAGACTCGTGATAGGAAGCGCCATCCAATCCACAGAAAGGGCTGTGGAGTGTGAATGTAGATGAAGCAGACAGTTTTCACTTTTACATGGCTAAAGTGGAAATGTTTGATAAGACTATGATGCATGACTCATGTATGACACATGACTCACGTATGACACATGTCAGATTGCTTGCTCTCTTGGGAAGTGGGGAAGGAAGAAAGGGGGGAGGGAAGAAAGGGAGGAGAAAAATTTGGAATTCAAAATCTTACAAAAATGAATGTTGGAACTATCTTCACATGTAATTGGAAAATAAAATAAAATACTATTAAGTGGGGAAAAAGGCTACCAGAAATAAAATCATCTACTTTGAAAAAGAAGGCCCCTTTCTACCCTCTCTTTCATGTTCCCCAGCACATCCCTGCCTCAGGAGGGGCAGGAAATCAGCTACCTGACCATCTTCTCTGGTGACAGCCATTGCTACTGAGCTTCCCTTTGCCAGGGAAATCTATTTAAGTGCCTGAGGAGTTTGCGCAGAAGCTGCAGGGGATGGAAAGCTGGCCTCAGAACCAGAAAGTCCTGTGTTCAGGTTCCTCGCTGTGCAACCCCTCAAGGCTCTAGCCAACTCTCTAAAATGACAGATTATAGAGAAAATGCCAATCTGCTCTGGTGAGAGGTGCCGTCATTTGGGAGCTCCATATGTCCCGCACAGATCTAGTTCCTGTCCTCATAGGAGACATTCAAACATTTCTAAGGTGCATATCATGTGTAGAGGCCCAATGTTTGCACATCACCTCTCAGCCTTTATGTTGGAGCCCCCTCTTCCTGGGGACACTGCATGGATTTGTGGGAGAATGCCCCTTAGTTTAGAGAGGCTGTTTGGTTTCCCCTTCTTAGGAATTCTCTTTTTAAAAGGCTCCTGAGGTCTACTTGTTCAAACTCAAGGTTGGGGACTCGAGGGATGGTCCCGCAATCTCAGCTCCTAGAACCATGAGAGCAAGTCAGCTGCTCTTCCAGGGACCCCAAAACATGGAGGGGACAGGAGAGGGGCAGCCACCTCAAGACTGGGTACATCTTCTGATGAGGAGTCCAGCTGGGATGGTTTGAGGGGGGCATCCCCTGGAGCCACCCTGTTCCCTGTAGGGTGGTGACTTCCAGCAACCCTCAGAGGCAGGAGGGCTCAGACCTCTTAGGGGAGTGCAAGAAGCTACTCCCCAAACCCCGACCTGCTGCGGCCCCGAGCCGAGCTCTGTAATGTAATGCCAAGGAAAGGCAACTTCCCAGGTTCAGAATACCAGCATCGGTGCTCTCTATTTTATTCAGTGACAAACCAAGAACAGAGAAGATCAAAACATGACATCATTCCGAATACAGCATTTACTAAATGTGATTAAATAATCTCCAAGTACTACCCCACCCCAGGATCTTCCAATCATTCAATCAATTACAAAGTCTCTGGTCTAAATACTTCTCCACCCCTAGGCTATACCTTAATTAAGTCCACCACAAAGCCCCTCTTCTCAAATGGAGATTAGTTTCCAAACATAGGTAGAGTACCTTCATTTGTCAATCACAGAGCACAATAAGGTCAAAAGTTCCCCACCCCTGGATCACAATTGAATCTACCCCAGAGTTACATCAAGTTTAAACACAGCACTTAATACCCAAATGGAGGTCTTTTCTTCATCTTGACACGAGGCAAGTTCTCAGCAATCTTAGTTCCTGGGGAGACAAGGCTTAGCAAGGCCATAAAATACATTGCCAATCCCTTCATGAATTTATCCTCTGTCTGTAGAACAGTCCTAGAACCCCTGAACACATTAGCAAAGCCCTCTCCCAGGATTTCTGTAAACATACAACAAGAAAATCCTTCTTCAGGGCTTCTGAACCAACAGAAAGGCTCCCAGACCCCTGCAACAACAGCACTGTCCTTCACCAGTGGACAGTATTCACTCTGTCTGCAGGACAGTCTCCAGACCCCTGCAACAACAGCACTGTCCCTCACCAGTGGACAGTATTCACTCTCTGTCTGCAGGACAGTCTCAGGGCTTCTTCGCGAACAGCCAGGTTCCAGGACTTCTTCAACAAAAGAACTGTCTTTCACCAGTGGACAAATCTGGCAAAACAACATCAAAACAGACAGACAAAGTACCAGCAAAACAGCCATGTCTCCTCAGTCCTTGGCAGCTCAGGGGGCAGGTCTCAAAAGTCCAGGGCAATTCAAAGCGGCCACCAGCAATTCTCTTAGCCTCTCTCTCTCCACGAGGTGCTGCTTCCAAAAAAGATCTTCCGCCTCTCTCTAGTGTCTCTCCAAATCTACATCACCAGCTCCTCCCAGTTCAGGACTTTCTTTTCACATCAACAAGCCCATCCCACAGGTGGGATTAACAAACTCTGGGTTTTAACACAATCAATTTGAAAAACTAAGCCAATACAGGGGAATCTTTAAATGCCACTACTATCACAAGCTCCCAGGGACCTCTTGACAACCTCCCTCCTCCAAAGCCATGGATTGGATACTGAGCTAGGAGGGACCTCAGACCATCCAGCCCAATGCCTTTATTTGGGGGAGGAGAAATCTAAGGCAATGGGACTTACTGAAGGCACTGAACAGCAGAGCCAGGATTCCAGATGAAATCCTCGGACTCGGGAACTCGGACTCTTCTTCCCCCATTTCCAGTGCAGGCTGGTTGGCTGGTGTTTGTTCATGGGACAGTTGGGACTGGCCCCCAGAGCTGAGGGCTCACTCAGCTATCTGGGGGGAGCAGAGAGAGATATCTGGACATGGGAAAGTGAGGGGGGCGCAACATGGGAACACAGGCCCAGTGACGACACAAGGATGCTGTTGCTGCTAATAGCCCACATTAACAGGGAATCCCCAGGCTTGCAAAATGCTTGGCATGGGCACTCTTGTTCACGACCACCCTGTAAGTTAGGAGCTATTATTCCCATTTTATACGAGGAAACTGAGGACAGAGAAGTTGCGTGTGAATTGCCCAAGGTCACACAGCCCATATGTGTCTAACACAGGACTTGAACTCAGGTCCCCCTACCTCCAAGCCTAACATTCTAGCCATCGAGGTCTCATTTTTCGGTTGAGTCCAACTCCTCACTGCCCCATTTGGAGTTTTCTTGGCAGCTTCCTGAAGTGGTTTGCCATTTCCTTCTCCAGCTTGTGTTATGGAGAGGGTGAGGTGCCTTGCCCAGGACCACGCTGCTAGCCAGTGTCTGAGTCCAGACTTGAACTCACCAAGAGGAGCCTTCCTCACCTTTGGGCATCTGGGAGGGAAATGAGGAGATGGGTCTGCTGCCACAGTATCAGAGCAGGGCTTCTTATCTATCCCAGGGTCCATGGAGAGATTTCGGGGTCTGTGAGTCATGGGTAAAAATCACCCCTTTATTTTCAGTCCCCTCCAGCTGAAGCTGCCGTGGCCCACAGTAGGACTCTGGCAGCCCCTCTCTCTCAGTGGCCCCCAGGGCCCATCAGTGTTCCATATGAAGACCTGCCCCAGAGTGAGCAGAGACCCACATCTCCGGGTGAGAGAGGAGACCTCTACTGAGCACCCTCTTGGGAGAGAGAAGGGGGGCAGGTCCTCAGCTCAGTGCCACCAGTAAAGCCGCTGACTAAGGAGATGGCTTGAGCTGTGGGACCCCAGGGGAAAGCCCTGGTGCCTTAGCCTGAGGGCCTGAGATGGAAAGAAAGCAGCCAGTGGGCATGGAGGCTGGGGTACAGAGAACCACGCCAGGCAGGCAGGACTGTGGGGAAAGTGCCCACTGAGCCCAGGTCCAGAAAGGGTGGGGGAGCCTAGAGTCTGAAGCCCCCACATGAGGGCGGGACAGTGAGATCCCAGTTGGGCCGCAGACTGGTCGCTCTGCAGCAGGGAGAGGGTCTGGACTCGGATCTGTGGGTGGCCTGGAGTTCTTTCTGCCCAGTTACAGGGACTCAGGGTAGGAAGGGGGCCCTTGTCCCCAAAGACCCTCAGGGGCCAGAGTCAGCTTCCCAGGTCTGCCATTCTTTGTGAACCTCCTCCCTTCCAGCTTTTGCCTCTCTCCAGCTTCCCTGCTTGCTGCTGCCTTCCCACCCTTCACCTGAGGAAAGGTGGTCACAGGGTTAGCTGTTGAAGGGCAGCCCCAGGGGCCTCGCACTTGACCTTCTCCTTGTGAGTAGGACCAGCAGGTGGCGCTAAAGAGCTAGGCTGACTGAGCTCCAGGACGCCTTCCCTTCAGAAACCCCAGAGCCTGCTAAAGGTGGGCAGCAGCTACAGCCTGGGGCTCAGGCCAGAGGCGGGGAGCACTCTGGACTGGAGCAATCAGAGGAGGCTTCCTGGAGGAGGCAGCGTGTGAGCTGAGCCTCGAACTAGGCAGGACGTAAGGAGATGGTAGATGGACCTTAGATAAGCCATGGGGGGGAGGCTGACTGGACCAGACAAAAGGGAGGAAAGGTGGGCTGGAGCCAGTCCTCGAATGCCGGGACCATACATTCATCTTTGCTCCCCCCCAGATTTTCTAGAAGGGAAAGTTTCTGTAAAGAGGTTTAGGAGCAGACTTCCTCCCACTGACTCCTTCCCAGGACTATTGTTAGGAAAAGGCTTTGGAGCCCAGAAAGAGTCCAAGGATGGGGTGGTCCGGTTCTTACCCTCAGCCAGGGAACCCTAGTGATCACCTGGGTGTCCTGGACCTGAGACACA
>NW_027186362.1:3744-16559 GCF_028583685.1 Petaurus breviceps papuanus | reverse complement strand
ACACACACACACACACACACACACACACACACACACACACACACACACAGGACAGAGGGAGACAAAGAGAGAGGGAGAGACAGAGATGAGAGAGTTACAGAGAAACAAAGACAGAAAGGAAAGAGACTGTTTTAGAAATATTGATTTAGCAGTGTGTGAAGGATGAATTGTAGAGGAGGGAATGGAAGGAAGGAGGGAGGGAGGGAGATGTAATGGGAATGTAAATTTTAAAGATCTTCCCTGCCCCTAGGCTAAAGTGCACCTGGAGCCTGGGGTGGGAGGCTTGTTTTTCAGTGGATACTTCTTGATTGGCCAGTGAGTCAATAAGGTTGTTACATTTTCTGAGCCAGGAGAAGGCTATATAAGCCCTGATGTGTAGCTTTGTTTTGGGGCTCACTTTGAGAAGTGTTCTGTGATTTGATCTGGATTCTGGGAAGCTGTTGTCCAGAGGTCCCCCGGCTTTAAAAAACCCAGCTGTTGAAACCCAGATGTTGATTTGGTATGGATGTAATGGCTGGACAGTTTGGAAAGCTGTCTACTTGATATGTTAATGTCTTGATAATTCTGCCTGTATACTTTGAAGTTTGGGGTGCTGACCTTTTTTCCCCTGAACGAGGGAAACGATATATGTTTGACTGATTAAAGTAAACTTGTTAACTCATTTTGAGTTGCTTTCCTTTAACAAAGCAGATCTGTGTTGGCAGACACCCTGGGGACGTTTGGGGTGCTTGCTGCTACAGGAGAGAGGAAGAAAAGAAGAAGGAAGAAAAGAGGGAGGGAGGAAGACAGGAAAGGAGGGAGGAAGGAAGAAAGGAAGGAAGGAAGGAAGGAAGGAAGGAAGGAAGGAAGGAAGGAAGGAAGGAAGGGAAGGAGGGAGGAGAAAAGAGAAGGAAGGGACGAAGAGCAGAGGGTCCAGAACGGAGCCCTGAGGGCATGACCTGAGTGAGGATCCGTGAAGTGATGAGGCTGGAAGCCAGATTGTGGAGACCAAGAAGAGGAAAGTGATGGTAGATGCCCTTGCCAAGGGGTGTGGCCAGGAAAGAGGAGAGACAGAAGCTGGCAGAGACGGGCTGATTATCGGAAAGCTTTTGTGAGGACGGGGAGACGTGGGCATGCTTGTAGGCTGTGGAGAAGCAGAAAGGATTCAGAGAGACTGAAGATAAGTGAGAGGGAATGATTGAGGAGGTGGTCTGTGGAGATGGAAGGGTATGGGATCCTTTGTGCATGGAGAGGGCTTTGCTGGGGCTGAGGATTGGCAGGCAAAATCAGCCATAAGATAAGGGGCCAGGGTCTCAAGAGAGGGGAACAGAGTAGAGTTGAACTGGTTCATGAAAGGGTCAAAGAAGGAAAGGAGGAGAGTGTAGTTAGTGCCAGAGGGGACAAAAGGAAAAGGAAAAAGCGTTTATATGTGCCAGGCACCTGCTAAGCCCTGGATGAATATTATCTCACTAGATCCCTGCAATAACTCTAAGAAGGAGGTGCTATTATCCCCACTTTACAGATGAGGAAACTGAGGCAGACAGAGGGGAAATGACTCACCTAGGTAACATGGCTGGTGTCTGCGGCCGGATTTGAACTCAGGCTTTCTTTACTCCAGGTCCGGACCTCTATCCACTGGACCGCCTAACTGTAGCAGCAAGCACCCCAAGCGTCCTCAGGGTTTGCAGCCACCACAGGTTCTTGGATCTGCTTTGATAAAGGAAAGCAACTCAAAATGGGTTAACAAGCTTACTTTAATCAGTCAGACATATATCGTTTACTTTGTTCAGGGGAAAAAGGTCAGCACCCCAAACTTCAAAATATACAGACAGTATTATCAAGACATTAACAGATCAAGTAGACAGCTTTCCAAACTGTCCAGCCATTACATCCATACCCAGTCAACATCTGGGTTTCCACATCTGGGTTTTTCAAAGCCAGGGGACTCTCAACAACGGCTTCCCAGAATTCAATCAAATCACAGAACACTTCTCAAAGTGAGTCCCAAAACAAAGCCTCACATCAGGGCTTATATAGCCTTCTCCTGGCTCAGAGAATGTAACAACCTTCTGGACCCACTGGCCAATCAAAAAGTATTTACTGAAAAACAAGCCTCCCACCCAAGGCTTCAGATGCACTTTAGCCTAGGGGCAGGGAAGATCTTCCAAATTTGCATTTCTATTACACTAACTTCAAGGGCAAAGATCTGGGAAAGAACTGAAGGGTTGGGAGATTGAAAGTCTCGATGTGGTGTGGACTAAGGCTAGGCCCAGGGGTGCAGCAAGAACAGAATGGCTCAGAGAAGGGAATCCAGAGTCCGGCATCAGGGAGGTGGGAGCGAGATCAGGCCCGTCTCTGTGTGTGGCTCCAAGTGCTAGGGTGTCCGAGGGACTGTCGATGTGTGCGCTGTGGCTCCCAAAATGGACCAGGGAGTGGGGAGGAGAGGAACTGGGAGACAGGCACCAAACCATGGAGGTAGGAGGGACACCGACCTGGGGTCGCCGGACAATTCCCAGCATCTCCACTGGCCGTAGTCGGGCGCTGAGCGACACCCAAGGGACCAGAGAGGTTGAAGGAGGCTCTGGAGGCAGCCGAGGGGAAGAGGCTAGGACGATCCCACATCCCTGGCCAGGGAGTCGGGAGGAATGAAAGTGTAACGAGGAGGGAGGGACCCAGCTCTCTGGGAGAGCCAGAAGGAGCAAACAGACCTGAACTGGAACATAGCGGAGGAGAGAGGGGTAGGGGGAGAGACGAGACGACGTGGGGCGGAGAGATAAGAAGAGGGAATCAGGGAAGGGAAGAGGTGAGAATGGGGAACCTCCTTGGGGAATAGGGGGAGGGGAGAGGAGAAAGGGGAGAGACCAGTTGAGGTGGGGGGGAGGCGAGAATGGGGAAATGGGGAACCTCCTTGGGGCCTTGGCAGAGGAGGGTTCAGGATCACTGAGTTGGGGTGGGATAAAGGAATGCAAATGTGCTAACCACTGAGCACCCAATCCAGGGACGATCAGTGAGTGGCTCCTCCTGGATGCTCTCACCTTTGTGGATATGCGTGACTCTGGCTCCCACTTCCCCTCTCTCTACCGTCTACCTGCTTCTTAGTCGCTTTGCTGGCCTAGAGTCAGGAAAACCTGAGTTGAAATCCCTGGGTCTCTGCCTCAATTTTGTCATAAAACAGGCATCATGATAGCACCTTCCCCTTCCCCCTCCCAGGATTGTTGAGAGGATCAAAGGAGATCATATTTATAAAAGCCAGGTCCAGTGCTCTAACCACTGCACCATCCTGCTGCCTCCATGGGCAAACCGTGAAAGATGGATGCTCCCCCTATCTGCCCCCAAACTGGATTCCAAGGAATGGGGAGGGTTTCCCCAGGCATCCCAGAGGCCAGAAGGGGCCAGTGGAATCTAAACCTGCTTTGTCTTTATCGGACAAATGGCACCAAGTTGTCTATCTGGAGGCTAGAGGCTCATGTGCCCACTGCCAGTGATGCCAGTCATTAGCTGGGGTACCCTGGCTAGTGCTCTTCAAGCCTGCAGCTTTGTCCCCTCTTCCTGCTGTCTCTCCAGACTCTTCCCTGGATTCCTGCCAGTCTGGAATCTTGGAGGATTGATGCTTCCCTGCCTAGGCCTCAGGGCTGGCTATGGTCAGTCAGCTACCTGAGAAGGTGCCTTGTCCGTCTTTCCCTCCATAATTCCACTCCCTGCCCTCCTCTCCCTACCCCTGGGAGCAGAGCTGGGGCCCTGGACTTGGCACTGCCTGAGACTTCCTATCTCCTGGACTCTGGAGCCCCTGCTTGGCAAGAGCTCTCCCAAGGCCATGGCTGGCTCCTGGTGCCAAGCTTAGGCCTGTCCTGTCCTGCCCCTCCCCAGTCTCAGTTTGGATATGTCGGCCCTGGTGCCAGCATGGGAAATGGGCTAACATCCCCCTGGAGGTAGGACTAGGGGCTATTCTAGCAAGGTCAAAGCTCTAGAGAGGGTGTGTGGGACAGAGGAGGAAGCTCACTCTGCCATCAAGAAGGCCTCGGGTGTATCATCTGTAAGATGGACATGATGGACCTTGCTATTGGGGGAGGGCTAAGCCTCAGGGTCTTTGCTGAACTGGGGAGTCTGGGGGATGAGGCAGCCATGGCAGTCAGCCACACAAGGACAGGAGTCATTCCTGGCACCAGTAACTCAAAGCAGATGCTTCTCTGTGGGCACCCTTGGGGCCCAGCTGCTCTGGCAGCTGGGCAGCCAGCAGGGACCCTGACTGTAGATTGGCAGCCCTGGCACTCTGAGTCATACCTCACAACAAGCCAGACGAGGCCTGTCACAACATGGGCATTGGGTGGCAGATGGCTGGCCCAGATTCCTCAGACTGGTCCTTGCCATCCTCCATCCTTCATCCCCTCCCCTCGCCTTCCTCCCTCCTGCAGAGCTTGGGATGCTCACTCAGGGTCACTGTAGCACCTGCGGGATCTCTGATCTCTGCCCAGCCAGAAGGCCAGCGTCGTTAGGCCCTGGGCTGGACACCTCTGTCTTTAGGAGAGCCTGGCCTGGAGCCAGGTGCCTTACACATGTCTGTAGAACTGAACTGAAATTAATCCTGTTGACCCTACACATAGATGCCCTGAAGGACACTGCCCCAAGAAATGCTGGTAAATGTTTAACAATCAGCTCTCCTGGAAAGACAAATGTGAGCATTTTCAAGTCTTTTTCAGTTCAATGAACTTAATATAAACATTTTCTTCATCACTTTCATGAGTCTGGACAATTAGCCAAACAATTCTTCAGGCCCCGATTTGTAGCCTTTGCTTATTTACAAAGTGTAAATGCTCTCACGGAACATTTAACAATCTGCCCGACACCTACCATGCCAGCTCCTGAGAACCTTCCTGAATGGACAGGAGTCAGGGCCATGCACAGCAGAGAGGGAAACATGCCTACGGACCCTGGGGCACTGAGCTTTGCAGAACCTCTTTGCAGAACCCCTCTGCCCCTCCATGGCACTTTGGCATGTTGCCAGAGGTGGACTGGTCTGCCCACAAAGTCTCTAAACCGGAATGCCTGAGAAAAGTCATCTGGTCCAGCAACTACCAAGATGCATCCTTGAGAAAGGGACTTGTCCCCTCCACCTGAAGATCTCCAGCGAGGGTCAGGGGTAGGGGCAGAGCAGGGACCAGCTGAGATGTTAGCTGGAGGAAAATACCACAGGGGGTACTTATCATAACCTCAAAGTGAATGGAGCACAGGGATGTCCATCCATCCCCAAACCTGCTGCAGACACAAGTGGCACGGAATGATGGTAAGGGTGTGGGGTTTGGGGGACCTGAGCTCAAATCCCTGCTGTTCAGGCCTTTCAGAAGCTCCTGGGCCCCAGGGCCCCGCACCCTGCTCACCCCACTTAGTCGGAACAACACTGCTAGTTTGACTCTTTCCCCTCTCAGCTGGAGGTTTTCTTTTATGACCAGGGGCCTGTGGAGGATGGAGCTCTGGGCCTCAATTTCCCAGCCCTTCTAGCTCAAGATCCCATGTTGCCAAGAGGTAGTGCCTGGAGCTCCACCCCCGAGGGAACGCCAGCAGCCCAGGACATATGGGCAGCCAAGACTCAGAGCCTGTGATGAGGGACCAGCGACGTGTATTCACTCGGGGGCAGCCACTGATGGTATTTCTGAGGCCCACCCCTGCAAGAATGCAGGGCCTGATGCCAAGGGCAGAGAGGGTGGGGTGACCCAGGGGTCACTCAGCACGGGGAGTTCACTTGCTGGACTGAAGGCCTTGAGAAGGGGGGTGAGGTGTGAGGGAGAACACAGGAAGTCTCAGCTATGGAGCAGGGAGCAGGGCAGGCAGGCCATGGGGGCACCAGCAAGGCGCAGAGAGCTTGGCTCCAGTCTCCAAGGGGCATCAGGCTAGAACTCTGCTTGGCTAGCTCAGCACTTCTCCTGTCACTCCACAGGGGGTTGGTAGCCCTTGGTTTACCCTCCCCAGATCAGCTCCTTTCCACCAAATGTTGGCCACGTTTAAAAAAAACCAAACTATATCACACATAGTAAAGCCATTTATTGCAACAAATAGCAATGGCAGTTCTATAAATTAGAATATGCTGGAAAATAATGCACAAGGGAGAGTGAGCTCTCCAGCTCAGAGCAAGATGAAATATCAGCTCCAATCAGGAGAGAGACACAGAGACATCAGAGAGAAAGGAGAGAGACAGAGACACAGAGAGACTCAGAGAGAGACAAAAACAGGGAGACACAGAGAAAGAGAGAACAGAGATAGAAAAAGACAGAGAGACAGACACATAGAGAGAAGTGCCCAGCCAAGGGCAGGTCTTGGACACCCAGCACATTGGATTGCTGGCCACTCCTACATGTCTGCATCTGGGGACCTGGGATATGACATGCTTGTCTGTGCCCACCATCTCTCTTGAAATTCTCTGACAGTGGCCACTTGGTCTATTCCTACCAGGCCTGATGCCAGCTCTGTGTAGGCCACACTCAGGGTAGCATGGCAAACCCAGCCCAGGACCAGGAAGAAGTAGGTTTATATATAGTTGGGGAAAATGGGGACAGAGGAGAAGGTCAGACAGTTGGGTCAGAAGGAGCCTGTAATGGGAATGCAAATTTGGAAGATCTTCCCTGCCCCTAGGCTAAAGTGCACCTGAAGCCTGGGGTGGGAGGCTTGTTTTTCAGTAGATACTTTTTGATTGGCCAGTGGGTCCAGAAGGTTGTTACATTTTCTGAGCCAGGAGAAGGCTATATAAGCCCTGATGTGAGGCTTTGTTTTGGGGGCTCACTTTGAGAAGTGTTCTGTGATTTGATATGGATTCTGGGAAGCCGTTGTCTGGAGCCCCCCCAGCTTTGAAAAACCCAGATGTGGAAACCCAGATGTTGACTGGGTATGGATGTAATGGCTGGACAGTTTGGAAATCTGTCTACTTGATCTGTTTCTGTCTTGATAATTCTGCCTGTATACTTTGAAGTTCGGGGTGCTGACCTTTTTCCCCTGAACAAGGTAAACGATACATGTCTGACTGATTAAAGTAAGCTTGTTAACCCATTTTGAGTTGCTTTCCTTTATCAAAGCAGATCCAAGAACCTGTATGGGCAGCAAACCCTGAGGACGCTTGGGGTGCTTGCTGCTACAGAGCCTCAGACATTACGTGCTCTGCTGTTCCACATTTGTTCCATTATTATAAAACATGATTTATTGAAGTCTTTTGTTTTTATATTGCAGTCATTACACACACATGCACGTCCACACACATCCACACACATATGTCCACACATACACGTCCACACACATGTCCAAACACACATAGGTCCAGGCACACACGTCCACACACACACAAACACACACACGCACTGAATCCTCTTGGCCTCTGATGCCATTTCTCAGAGCAGAACTCTAATACCCTGGGCAGCCCTGCCCACCTCACTCTGGAAGCCCTCCAGCCTCCCTCCTGGTCTGAGGCTCTTGTGAGCACTTTTTCCAGTGACTGGGTGCCTGCCTGCTGGTCCTGGTCCCCCATGGTCACCTTCCTAGTAACTCCAGGATGCAAAAAGCTAAGTGGCTGAGCTGCAATGGGCAAGCCCAGTGCCCCAAAGCCAGGTCTGAGGCCCCTAAGCCACAGGTGAAGAGGAACACCCTCTGTAATATCCCTGACAAGGAGGCGCCAGCTTCTGCTTAAGGGTCTCCAGCAGTGACGAGGAGCTCACTACCTTCCAGGGCAGCTCCTTCCACTTTAGTTAGTCAGTGAATCAGTGGCATTTCCTGAGCACCTACTTTGCCCTAGACAGCTAGGTGGTGCAGTGGATAGGACCAGGAAGATTCATCTTCCTGAGTTCAAATCTATACTCAGACACTCTGTGACCCTGGGCAAGTCACTTAACTCTGTTTGCCTCAATTTCCTCCTCTGTAAAATGAGCTGGAGAAGGAAATAGCAAACCAGAAAACCCCAAATGGGGTCACAGAGAGTCAGTCACAACTGAACAACATTAACAAAAATGTTTAGGTGCTGTGTTAAATTCTGGGGACAAAAATAAGAAAGAGAAAGGCAGAACCTGCCTCGAGACAATGCTTAGCAGGAAAGTGGGAGGGACTAGCCTGTGGGGAGGCGGGAGGGCGTGATACTCATGATGGTGTGAGTTTGAGGAGTCCAGACCAGATCTGTGAAAGAGCCGGGGAGAGAAAATGCAGTTCCCTGGAAAGCTCTGAGCCTTCTCCAAAGGGAGGCTTTGGGAGGGGTTTCCCGCATCAGCCTGCAGCTCTTCTATCGGAGGGGAGAGGAGGCTGAGGGAGCTGCGCAGAAGTGCAGTAGATCTGAGAGCTGTTCCTAGAGGGCGTCATGCAGTCAGTCTTCTTGCCGCTGACTGTAACGTCCTCCCTACAACCCTAGCCCCAAGATTGTCATGGCTGAAACTCTCATGGGGGGTCACCTCTGGTACCTGAAACTGAAGCGGACGAACGACACAGAGCAGAGACCCCAGAGCTGGAATAGAAGAGAGGGAAAGCAGGGGAAAGAGCTTCATCCCCTCTTGCTGGCTCAGTTCATGGCCCCTTGCTATAGATGAACCGGACAAGCATGAGAAAGAGAACAGCACCGAGTGGCAGAAATGGTGGGAACAGTCCCTGTCCTCAAGGACTTCACAGCCTAATGGTAGCGACAAAGGCAAACAGCTCCATACAAACAGGCTAGGGACAAGACCAGTTGGAGGGTGTCCACAGAGGAAGGCACGGAGATGCCAAGGGATCAGGTCAGCAGCCTGGACAAAGTGGGCTTATAGCCGGGACATGGAGGAGGCCAGAGAGGACAGAAGAAGGACTTGGGTGAGGGTTAGGGTGTGGCTCTGATGATTACGAAGTCTAAATCTGCCTCTCAGTGACTTCTCCCCTCTTGATTCTAGTTTGGGGCTGAGGACAAGCTCAGTCCCTTGTTCCTGCCCCTCAGATACCTGGGACAGCTCCCACGTCTCACTTCTTCAACTCTGCCTCTCACTGCCCTTATCGGACCACCCTCCAGCACAGCACTGGGTCCCCACACCTGGACATACGATTATAAATGGATTCCTTCCCTTTCCACCTCACTTCCCTCATCCTGGACTCTCTGCTTCCCTCTTTTTTGTCTTTTTCAAGGAAATGACAGCCCAGGCAGCCTCAGAGCAGATCCTTCCCCTGGCCTTGTGGGCTGATTTCCCATGTCCTTGCTTGGCTCAGTGGTCTGGACCTTCTTAACTGTTCAGCGGGAGCCCACACACATTTGAACTGCCTGTCAGTCAAGGGTCTGTTCAGCATTGTAAAGATGGATGGAGAGGAAGACTCCCTGGAGCTGGTCACAGTGGAATCATTCTTCCCCTCCCTCCCCCAAGCTCACAAGGATTCAGATCACAACTAAATCTCGGTCCTAGTTTGGTCATGTGACCTTGAGCAATGAACCTTCCTGCTGAGCCTCGGCCTTGTAGAGAAGGGGCATCCAAACCCTTTGGGCCACCCGTGGCCCAGGAAGGAAGTCAGCCGGATGTCACCAAGCCCAATGTCTCCCCCCACCCCCCATTCTAATGGCTAAAAATATGAATAATGGTAAGAATAAACAGCAGGAGCTGTCTCTAAGAGCGTGGCCTAAGGATGATCCCTCATTGGCCGGAGATGGAATGATCACTGTGCACGTGGACAGTGAGTGGGCCAGTTTGTCCAAAGTGTAGAGACCCTGAGGCTGCTGACTCAGCCTGGAAAGCTGGGCAGGAGCCAGGCAAGCATGGGCTAAAAGGCCAAATGGAGGAGGCTTTGTTATTCTGGGGACACCAGGGAGCCACCAAAGCTTCTTAAATTGGGTAAAGATGAGGGCAGGTCTCTGTCTCTGTCTGTCTCTCTCTTCTCTTTCTCTCTCCCCCCTTTCCCTTCTCTCCCTCCCCCCTCTCTCTCCCTCCCTCCCCTCCCTCTTTCCCTCCCTTCCCCCTTCCCCCTCCCTCCCCCTCTCCCCTTCAACCCTTCCCACCCTCCCTCTCCTCTCCCCCTACTCTCTTTCTCTCCCTCCCCCCTCCCTCTCTCCCCCTTCCCTCTACCCCCCTCCTCCCCATCTGTGTCTCTCTCCTCTCTCTGTCTTTCTCTGTGGTGTCTCTGTCTCTGTCTGTCTGTCTCACACACACATGCATACAAGCCATCAGTTAGTCAAATAGTGTTAGGTATTAAGCACTTACTATATACCAGGTCAGGTGTTACTGAGGAGAACAGCCAGAGATCAATCTCATAATGAGGGTCAGGGTCATGGAGAGCCTCAGGCACCATCCAGTGATTATCCTTCATTCCTCAGCCAAGTGGGAGCCACAGATGACTCTTGAGTAGAAGAGAATCATGGCCATAGTGAATTTTCTGATGCATTCCCCTCCAGCATCTCCACCTAGAGAGGTGAGCAGTGTCCTGGGAAGTCCTTGGACCTGGGCCCTGGCAGGGAGTGTTTTCTAAGCCTCACCTTGGCCTTTCCCTGCTAAGGAGGTAAGATCTGGTTCAGATAAAGTCATTGGCCAATGTTTTTCCTAATAACAAAGCAGTCACCTGAGTGGAGACAGGCCTAATCAAGGTGGCAGATGAGGGAGAATTGTTTTGGGAATACATGAAGATGGCCAGGGAAGCCAGCGCCAGCAGCGCCTCCTGCCCCCTTCCTGACCCTGTTCTTGCACCCCCCAAGGATGCTCCTCAGGAGGGCTTTACTGGATCCTGTAAGAACAAAAGATGACCAGCTAGCTGCCTCTCCCCTCCATCCCCGCTGCACGCCCAACTCCAAAGCCATCTTCCTGGGAAATGGCCTGCGGTAACTGCTTCCCCAAAAGATCACTTGCTCAGTGCAAGAGAATGGACACAGGGCTGGGAGCCAGCAGAGAGAGAGAGCCTTGGCTGAAACCCAGAGTCATACACTTGATGGCTGTGAGGAAAATGCTTTGTAAGCCACAACATGGATAAATTTCAGTCTCCTCAGCTGAGCGTTCAATGTCCTCTGTCTGGAAGGCACACACTGTGAGCCTTTGTGAGCTTCTGTCCCATGGTCCAGGAAAGCTGGTCATTTCTCAAGCATGTTCTGTGCTTGCCTCCCTCGGTGCCTTTGCCCATACAGCTGCCAACACCTGGAATGCCCACCCATTCATATTAATTTTCCGAAATTCTCCTCACCCTTCAAGGTCCAGCTTAGGCGCCACCTCCTTGAGGAAGCCCCCTATGATTCCTCACCCTTTCCTCACCTCAGCTGCATGCGCTCTGTGTTCCCCAGTCCTCGGAATCAGGCAGTCAGGGATACAAAAGGGGGGTGGGGTGTGGTGGGGAGGGGACGGCCCTTGCCTTCAGGAGTGCCCATTCTAATCTCGAGGGCCACACATTCATCACTAGACACAGACAATAATCCCCAATATGAATTGTGGATTTCCTGGGTCAGGATGGGGACCTTTTCCACTTGGGTTTGACACAGCTGGATTCTCTCAGCCTGTCACCCCAGAGCTTTCTCTTCTCCAGTCTACAGCCCTCCCTGGTCCTTTGTCTTTGTCCGAGGTCACAGCAATCTTGCCCAAAGATCAGCTGTGAATGACTTAGCTCTTCTCAGCGATACACGATCCAAGACAATCCGAAAGACTCCCGAAGAAAAATACGATCTGCCTCCAGAGAGAAAGTTGATGGCGTCTGAGAAGCAGACTTTTTCTTACTTTATTTTTTTGTGTTTTTGTTTTTCTCTGTCTTTTCTTTCACAACATGACTGATATAGAAATATGTTTTGCATGACTGCACAGGTACAACCTTGATCAAATTGCCATCTCAGGGAGAGAGGAAGGGAGAGGGAGACAATTTAGAACTCCAAATTTTTAAACAGGAATGTTAAAAATGGTTTCTACATGTAATTGGAAAAAAGAAAATGTCAGAGTATTGTTTGTGAAAGAATTGAAGGGAGTGAATCAAGATGCACAGGCCCTTGGGCTTCAATGACAGGAGCCAAGATGGGCCCTGCCTTCTCTCGCTTCCATTCTGAGGGGGGAGCCAACCCCCAAAGAGGGAGGGTGGCTCTCTGGGTACATGTGTCCTGGAATCCTAGGGCCGCAGCTCGAAGGGCAACCCCCCATTTTCCAGAGAGGGAAACTGAGGCCCACATCGCAGAGGGACTCTGCCGGTGCTGAACCTAGCTGGAATTGGAACCCAAGTAATGTCTCCATCTGTGTCTCTAGGCCTGCAATGTGTGTGTGTGTGCGTGCGTGTGCGCGGGCGCGCGCATCCTCGCACCCCTGTATGTATAGGGGGGTGGAGGGTGCTGCGGAGGCCTGGGTCCCGCTGGGAGGACCAGGGGCGGGTTCTGGAAGGCAGGGCCCCGCCCCTGCCCCGCCTCGCCGGGCCTCCCTCCCTGCGCCCTTCCTACCCAGGACTCTGCTGCTGCGGCTGCGGCTGCTGCTCCCGCTGCTCCCCCGACCCCCTCCCCCCTGCCTCCAGTCCCGAGGCTCGGCCTCCCCTGGCGCCGGGGCTGCGAGAACAGAGGGACAGAGGTAAGAGGCTGGGAGTGGGGGAGAGGGAAGAGGACTGCGGGGTCCGAAAAGGGTCCCCTCGGCTGCCAGCTCGCCTCCGCGCTCGGGGGCCAGCCGTGGTGGTCGTTCTCGGGGCGCCCGCCGGGTCTGCAGCTGCTGGCCTCTGGGTGGGGGTCTCAGGTTGGCTCCAGCTCAGGTTCTTTCCTCTCACTTCCCTGGTCTCTCCCCTCCTCCCCCCATCCCCCCAAGTCTCTGTCTCTATTTCCGGCTCTCAGTCTCCGTCTCTGGCATTCTTGTCTCTTTTTTTCCCTCTGCTCATTGCTGTGTGTGTGTGTGTGTGTGTGTGTGTGTGTGTGTGTGTGTGTGTGT
>NW_027186362.1:0-3734 GCF_028583685.1 Petaurus breviceps papuanus | reverse complement strand
TGTGTGTGTGTGTGTGTGTGTGTGTGTGTGTGTGTGTGTGTGTGTGTCGGTCTGTCTGTGACTGTCTGTGTCTGTGTGTCTGTCGGTCTGCCGGTCTGTCCGAGTATGGATCTTCTGACCTGCCCATAGCAATGTGTTTATGTGTTCTATGTCTCTGTTTCTCTCAGTATGGATCTCTGAATCTGCCCATGGCTGAGTGTGTGTCTTTTTCTCTCCGTCTTTGTCTCTCCCAGACTGAGAAATCCTCTCCCTTCCTAAAAGCTCGCAGCGGGAGATGGGGCTACCTGACTGACACCCGGCATCAGCCTCGGGGTGAGGGTAGGAAGGAGGGACGCCCCGCCCCGTGCCCCCTTCGCAGGCGCACCGCCTGTGCCCGCAGGCAGAGCCCCACCTTTTCAGGCCTTGGGCCCAGCTCGTCTCCCTGGCTTCGCCTCTGGGCTGGAGGAGGGTGAGCCTCGAGGACTGCGTGTCTGAGCATTCATGGTCACGCTCTCAGCTCGCATCAGGGACTTGGTGTCTCTGCCAGTTTGTCCCTGGGCGCCCCCAGCCTGGAAGCCAGCAAGAGGAAGGGGTAGGGAGAGGTGGGGACGGTGACGAAGGGTCCCAGGTGGCATCTGAGGATCGAGGGGCTACCCCAGTAAGGCCAAAGTCTCAGGGGAGCGGAGAGACCCTGAGGAGCTCTGTCTGGAAGGCACACGTGCAGGGTAGCTGGGCTCTCTGGCCCAGAGTGTCCGTGTATGTGTTTGTATATATGCACGTGTGTGTATGTGTGTAGCTTGTATGGCTGTGTGAGTGTGTGCGTTCGTGTGTGTATGTGTGTGTAGCCCTGTGCCTGCCTGCCTGCCTGCCTGGCTGCCTGTGGCTGCGCGCCTGCCTCTGTTGGCGTGTTGCAGGGCTGGGGGAGGCATGTGCGCCTCTGTGCCTCTGGCTGCCCGGCCTTCCTCGTCGTCTCCCCCACCATCTTCCTGAGGTTAAGTTCCCTGTTGCCAGATTTACCTTCGTTGCCCCCACCTCCCTCCCCACCAGGTGCTGTTCTCCAGGTCCCAGTGGCTCTATTGTTAGGCACTGAAGCGCCTGGCCGGGCGCCCCACTGGGGACAGGAAAAAAATGGAAGGGGGATCTTAGCAAGTCTAAAATGAAGTCTATCCTTTGGAGCATTCCTTTCTTCTTTCCTTCCATAGTGAGCCTTTATTATGCACCTACTGTGTGTGGAGTCTATAGCTGGAGGTGGGCTGGGGTCTGTGAGGGGAAGAGCCCGACCCAATTACACTCCAGGCTGGACCAGGACAGTGCTTTGTGTCTCTTTCCCTGAGTGCCCCCTGGAAAAGGAGGGACACTTGGCTCTCTGTGACTGGGACTATCCTGCTGTGCTGTGCAGATGTGGGCTGGGCTGAGTTTCCTTGACTCTGAGCCTAGTAGCTTTGAGTGGGTCACTTTCTCTGGCCTCACTTTTTGTCCTCTGTAAACCAGGATAGTAGCATCTCTGACTGTTGCTGGTCAGGGTTGTTATGAACCACAAAGCCAACGGAGTTAGGAGCCTTAGGTTATAGGCACAGATTCTTGCTTCAGGGACCAATGGCTGGATTTGAGCTTCGAGGGAGGTCCCTTCTAGCTCCCATAGCCCTTGCCTCAGAGATCTTTCTGACTCTGACATTGTCTCTGAGATGCTAAGAGCTGTTGGGGATGCCCAGCATCAGGCCATGCCTCTGGATGGCTTCCAACCCCTGCCTTCATCTCAGTTACCACCTGGATTTGATGTTTGGACTGATGGGCAAATCTGCACCTCTCCTTCTTCTGGTAGCCTGGTGTCCCACTGGCAACCTTGCTAGATGCGTGATGGAATTAAATGGAGCCCCGCCCTCCCCCCCCCACACACACACTAGCTGAGGTGTGGGGAGTGGACAATGGGCTGAAGGGAAGAACAGCCAGACCAATGAGTGGGCCATGAGGTAGAATGAGGCCATGGACAGGTCCAGAGCAGGACCCCAAAGGAGACTTGGGAGGACAGGGTGGGGGGGGCAGGTCAGGGAAGGTGCTCTGAGCTGGACCCTGAAGGAAGAGATGATGATAGAGGGAGGGAGTAGGGGGGGAAGCCCTGTGAGGGGAGAGCTCAGTTAGTCTTTTGTCTTTGTATGTCCAGAGTCTGATAAAGGGGAGTGCAGAATGCAGGCTTGTTGGCTGAGGCCTCTGCTGATAGACTCTGAACTCCTGGAGCTGAGCTCAGTGCCTGGCACATACTGGTACTAGAGTGGAGGGCATATTCCACTGAAGAGATGCTTCTGTCTCTGGCCTGAGCTGCCTCTCCTGCCTCCCCGCTCTGGCTTCTTTCCCTGCTCTCTGGGATCTTCCACTCTCTAGCTTTATCTCTAGTGAATCCCCAAGGTGATGGACTGGAAAACTGAAGAATGGAATTCCTCTCCTCCCTCCCATCATCACTTAATGCTCATTAGCCCATGTGTGCTCTGTAGGGAGAAGCCCCCATTACATTGGAATGCAAGTTGATATAGGCTCGATACAAGGAGGCGCCGCCTAGCCTCCCCCTGCAGTGGGTCCCAGGGGATAGTGGTACCCATCCCAGGAGCTGTTTAGGACAAACCCTTGTCAGGGGTGCTTTGGGTGGGGAGAGGGAGGGCAGAGGTGAGCACAGTGGTCCTTTCTGGCCTTCAGTGACCAGACTCTCAGCTCCTTTGGCCACCCTGTGTCTCATGCCCATGCTGCCTAGCAGCCCGTGGTAGGGCCATGCCCAGTCTGATATGTTCTGTACCATCTTGGTAGAGTTGTCCAGCGCCTTGTTTGTGCCCTGGCCAGTGCTCAAAGGGAGCTGACTGCCTAGCTAGGAAGAGGAGGATGCACGTTTGGATTTGTCTTACTGTAAAAAATGTCTCGGTCAGTTCAGGAGAGAGGCCGAGAGCTGTGTGAGGTCTGGTGGGTTCGGGTGTTGCTGCCATGGGGAGGAGAGGGGAGGGGCAGGCATTCCGCTTAAGGTGGCTTGCAAAGGAGAAGGGAGAACATTCTAGCCAGAGGGCAGGCACAGCATGAGCAAGCACTGAGGTGTGGGAAAGAAGCAGGCTGTAGGAAGCCCCCGACGATTGTTGAGCAGAGATGGGAAACAGATGAGTGCATAAGAAGAACATCCTGATGGGTTCCTGAAAGATGGGTTGGAGGGAAAAAAAAAAAAGAGGAGAGAAAGTGCCAGGTGCTATGCCCTTGACAAGGGTGGTCTCATTTGGGCTTCTTTATAACCCTAGGAGGGATGTGCTATCATCATCTCCAGTTGGGGAAACTGAGGCACAAAGAGGTTCAGTGACTTGCCCAGGGTGGCACAGCTAGTCAGTGTCTGAGACTGGATTTGAACTCAGGTCTTCTTGACTCCAGGGGCAGTGTTTGGGGCACTGTGGCACCCCCTGGTTGCCTTAGAAGAGACAATGACACCAGGTTAGGTAGGTGGTAATAATGTGTGATGCTAAAGGTAGTGGCTAGGAGACCTAGATCTGCGTCCTTGGCCCATCATTTATTACCTCTGTAACTTTGGGCAAACCAGCTCATCTCTCTGAACCTCAGTTTACAAACCTGTCAAATGGGGCCAATTAAAAAAAATGGTTGATGTCTTTTGTTGTTATATCCCCTTCATTTCCAACTCTATCTTGCTCCTGTGTGTCATACTCAACAAGTCATGTTCCTGGTAATGAGAAAGAGAGAGAGGTGGGGGGGGGAGGGAGGGAGAGAGAGAGAGA
>NW_027186361.1:1447435-1447769 GCF_028583685.1 Petaurus breviceps papuanus | reverse complement strand
GCAGTTAAGAGATCACTGGTAACTTTAAAGAGGATGGTTTCAGTTGATTGATAAAATTAAGAAAGAAGTGAGAGGGGGCGGCTAGGTGGTGCAGTGAGTAAAGCGCCGGCCCCAGAGTCAGAAGTACCTGAGTTCAGATGCGGCCTCAGACACTTAACACAGAAACTACCCGTGTGACCTTGGGTGAGTCACTTAACCCCAACTGCCCTCCAAAAAGCAAAAGGAAAGGAAAGGAAAAGAAAGGAAAGGAAAGGAAAGGAAGGAAAGGAAAGGAAAGGAAAGGAAAGGAAAGGAAAGGAAAGGAAAGGAAAGGAAAGGAAAGGAAAGGAAAGGA
>NW_027186361.1:1392904-1447335 GCF_028583685.1 Petaurus breviceps papuanus | reverse complement strand
AAGGAAAGGAAAGGAAAGGAAAGGAAAGGAAAGGAAAGGAAAGAAAGAAGTGAGAGGAAAGAAGTGTAGGTACGAATTGTAGATGGTCTTCTGAAGTTTAACCATAAATCGTAGGATAGGACAATAGATAGGGGGATGAATGGATCAAGAAAGGGTTTTTTGATCTCTCATATGCAGTGGGAAAGCAGCCAGCAGTCAGGGAGAGATCTAAAATGAGTGAGAAAGTAGGGATGACAGAGGGGGGCAATCTGCCCAAGAAGATGGGATGAAAGATATCTCTCATGCATGTAGAAGAGTCAGCCTTGGCAAAGAGAAGGGTCACCTCTTCACGTGAGACAGGAATGAAGAGATTGGCAGAGAGTGCACTTGTGGGGCTGCATAAAAGCATGCCACATTGACTGTTTTAAGACTCTTTGCTGTATTACATTGGGGAAGCAAGTGAAAGGATATTGCTTAGGCCTCCCCAGAGGACTGTTTTGAATTGGGAACATGGACAATGTGCTCCAAATGTACCTGTGCCTATTTGCTGGAGACAGCAAAATTTTCAAACAAGGAGTCGAGTATAACAGTGTTTGCTGCATACACAGATCACCTAAGATGGAGGCCCTCAGGTGGGAGACAGCCAGGGACCTTTTTCTGTGAAACAGGCCTGGCACATGAAAGCCTCCATGTGAATAAATATCTTTCAAGCTTTCAAACCTCTCTCTCCCTCCCCACCCCTCATGTTCCTGCTCTCTCTCTCCCTCCTCCCCTCTTTCCTTCTCTCTCTCTCTCTCTCTCTCTCTCTCTCTCTCTCTCTCTCTCTCTCTCTCTCTCTCTCTCTCTCTCTCTCTCTCTCTCTGTCTCTCTCTGTGTCTGTCTCTGTCTCTCTCTCTATCTCTCTGTCTCTCTCTCTCTCCCTCTCCCTCTCTTTCTCCGTCCCTCTTTCTCTCTCTCTTCCTCTTCCTCCCACCTCCCTCCCCTTCCCCCATTCTCTTCTCCCCCATCACCAGTGTCCAGGAACGAAAGCCTTTTTCTTACAAAGACAGATTCCAACAAAGGGGGGCAGGGGGAGCTGTTTGGGTCCTGTTGCAAAGGAGGCGGGCCATGTACCTGAGTGTGCAAGTCAGCTCTTGTGAGTTGCTTTGAAGCCTCATTACTATTCACCAGCACAGTATGGACTCTAATAAGGACAGGAGTGTTGCTTCTGTCGGAGTACAGGCTTCTCTGGAATGAACCAGTCTTGTCTTTGGCTGAAAGGTACATAGTTCAGCACCAGGCCTTTGATTTATCATAGCTCTAGAACTGGAAGGAAGTTCAGCAATTAGCCCCTTCTGGCTCATCCCCTTCATTTTACAGAGGAAGAAACTGAGGCCCATGGAGGGGAAGAGAACTGTACAAGAGCACAAAGGTAGCAAGTGGCAGAATAAGACCTTGGAGGGGGAAGGGGAAAATGAGACCCAGAGAAAACAATCTTTTTGCTCTGATAAGGCAGACTCCAGGACCAGAGGCAGTAGTTTAGAGTATCCCTCTACTGGTCTCTAAATAGCCAGGATCATCTCCCTTTCCTCTCCTAAGCTGCTGCTGGGAATAGGTTCCTCATAGTCTTCAGTGCCCTTGATCCTGAAGGCTGGAGTTACAGACTAACAGAAACAGATGTAGTGTTGGTGGGGTGGGGTAGGCAGGGTTGGACTTTCTCCATGCCCCACTCCTGATGGGGATAGAGCACATCAACAACAAACAGCTATCTGCCTTCCAGCACCTGGGTTGAGTAAGATAATCCTTAGTTGTACTTAATTATGGAAAGCTGGATCAGCTCTAGCTGCCATGACTCAAGACACTGCTTAGCCTATTTTAGTCAAATGCTGGCCCCTGCAGGACTTACCTTCTCACTAAAAGTCATCCCCATCCATGCATGGCACCCATGGCACCATGGGGAAATACTGGATTGGGACAGTAGAAATTATTCGGTCAAGATTTCACAGAATGGAAGAAATCTAAATTACAGGCTAGACTGGTTGCCATTTTTCTGAAGACCTCCCATCCAGAAAAAGCAAATAGAAATGTTAAGTTCATTTGTTCTTTGCTTTTTTACCCACAGACCTACGGATGGAATCCAGAAAGCTACCAGAAAGGCGTCACGAAGAAACTCATGTTGCCACTGTCCTCCCCACTGCTGTGATGAACACTGCCACATAAGTTGCTAGTGGCAACAATAGGAGAAAATATTACTGATTAGAATAGGTGGGTTGCTGTGTTTGATTTGAAAAGGCCATTTTTTTTTCTAGTTCAGAAAGAATATCTTGTCTATCATGAACATATTAGGCATTTCTTCTGACGTTAACTTACCACTTAGTCCCCACTTTGAAGCTCTCAAGGGGAAAAAAATTGTTCAATTACCATGACTCATCCTTTCTGAACTTTGAGAAATAGCAAATTCCTTTTGAGTACCTAGGACTAGTGTGGAACAGGCAAGGGAGATACAAAGAACAAGGCAGGAACATCTTGAGACCTTCAAAGTATTGTTCAGAAAGACAAAGATGAATTCTTACACAAAATAGGAATTTTCATGGGAAAGCTCACAGGGGTGGGCTCTAACATTCAGGTGGAGGGAGGTTTTCTTAGTATAGAAGGGTGATAAAGTAAAGATGGCTAGAAATGAAAAGGGACAATCCCCTGTAAAACCCAGTGGCTTGAAAGTAATCATAACTAACATTTATATAGGGCTTATCATGTTCCAGGCACTTTACAGTGATCCTCACAGCAAACCCGGGAGGAAGGCAATTCCCATTTTACAGACTAGGAAACTAAGACAAAAAGAGGTTAAGTGACTTGCCCAAGGTCACATGGCTAATATGTGCTTCAGATCATATTTGAACTCACTTCTTCCTGACTCTTCATTCAGAGTTCTGGGCACTACCGTACCAGCTAGCTATAACTAAGGCACTCAATCTAGTTTTGTGTGGTTCCCAAAGCCCAAGGTTTGAAAAGTCAATGATCAGAGAATCCTAGATCTAGAGCCAGGAGGGCCCTCAGAGGCCATCTAGCACAACCCTCTCATTTCACAAAGGAGGAAACTGAGGCTGCTTGAGGAAGGAAAGTGACTTGCCCAAGGTTACCTATTGGATCCTAGCTCTAGATCTGGACAGGCCCTCAGATGCTGTGTAGTCCAACTCCTTCATTTTACATAGGAGGAAACTGAGGCCCAAGGAGGAAAGGAGACTTGCCCAAGGTCACACAGCTAGTAGGTGTTAAATGTCTGAGGTTGGATTTGAACTCAAGTCCTCCTGAATCCAAGGCCAGTGCTCTATTCACTGTGCCACCTCGCCGCCCTCCCCCTTTTTTTTTTTTTTTGTAATTTTAATGCTTAGGAGGTGCTTGGTAAAAGCTTGCTGATTGATGCTCTATCAGATTCATTATTACCACTGCATTACATGGGGTGATATGAAGGTGATAGAATGGCCTTTTCCCCTCCACATTCATTCTTCTTGGAAGCCATTTCATCTCTCTATCCCTCAGTTTCCTCATCTATAAAATGAGGAAGTTGATGGAGCGGCTAGGTGGCACAGTGAATAGAGCACCAGCCCTGGAGTCAGGAAGACCTGAGTTCAAATCCAGCCTCAGACACTTAACACTTACTAGCCGTGTGACCTTGGGCAAGTCACTTAACCCCAATTGCCCTGCCTTCCCCCCTCCAAAAAAATAAAAGCAAAAAAAAATGAGTAAGCTGAACCTCTAAGGTCCCTTTTGGCTCCAAATCTGTGATAGGCCTATGACTTTCCAGCTTGGTTTAGATACTAAAAAATAAGACTTGCTAAGTTCTTTGGCTCAGCCATGTGAGTTAATGAATTTCCTGGCACACTTAGAATTGTTGAATTTCGAATTTGGAAGTTACCTCAGGGGTGACTTAGTCCCTAAGAAAAAGTACTTCCCTTCCTTCCTCTGCCTCTCCCATTCCCCTTGCTGTACATGTACCTGAAAAAAGAATTACCTCTGATAATGTATCTGACAACTGACCATCCAGCCTTTGCTTGTAGATCTCAGCTGCTCTTTGGGACCAAACAGAATGAATGTAACTAATCCCTCTTCCGAGTGGCTAGGTGGTACTGCAGTCTATAGAATGCCAGGTCTGAGTCAGGAAGATTCATCTTCTGGAGTTCAAATCTGACCTCAGACACTTAGTAGCTGTGTGACCCTGAGCAAGTCACTTCCCCCTTTTGCCTCAGTTTCTCATCTGTCAAATGAGCTGGAGAAGGAAATGGCAAACCACTCCAGTATCTCTGCCAAGAAAACCTGAAATGCTGTCACAGAGAATCAGACACAATTGAAATTGACTGAACAACAACCACTTGGAAAAAGCAAGCAGAAAACCCTATTAGCTAGGATGGGCTCATCAAGAACATGCCAATGTGTAGGGTTGTTTTGCTTGACTATTCTTGGCTTGTTACAAGGGAATTTGAATTAGTGAAAATCCTCCAATCGATAACAAACCCCATCCCCACTGCCCTGTACCTCTTCCCCCATACACATAGAAAAAATACACAGAAGAAAAGTTTGGAAGGGACACAAGCAACCAGGGCAATTTTGTTACTACTTCATTAAATCATCTTTTGTCTGCATTTTTGGAGGGGGAAGGCAGGGCATTTGGGGTTCAGTGACTTGCCCAAGTTCACAAGGCTAGTGTTAAGTGTCTGAGGCTGGATTTGAACTCAGGTCCTCCTGACTCCAGGGCTGGTGTTCTATTCACTGCACCACCTAGCCGCCCCTAAATTGCCTATTTTTGAAAACAAAATGTAACAGAAGTCGAGTTTCACACATAACCCTGGACTGTGAACCCTCTGAGAGCACTGGCTGTTTTTGTCTTTCTTTGTGTTCTGACTGAATGAAAGGCTTGTATTCACTGGTGAAGTTCATAGTAAAGAAAAAAGAACAGGCCATGCCAGACTGACTTCATTTTTTGACAGTATCACTAGGATAAACGAGGAAAATGTCACAGAAATAGTGCACATACCCCACACAGCTCAGATTTTGGCGTCCAGAGAACTGTCCACACTTCCTGATTATATGTTACTGGATGGCAGGGTCAGGTAAAAATTCATAGACTCTGAAGAACCTTTGAGGATCATCTTTCCATTGGGATGGGGAACCTGTGGCCTCAAGATCCCACGTGGCCCTTGGGTGTGACTCTTTGACTAGGCCTGGACTTCACAGAACAAGTCCCCTTAATAAAGCGATTTGTTCTGTGAGTTTTGAATTCGGTCAGAAGGGTTACACTTGAGGACCTGGGGGGCCAAATGTGGCCTCAAGACCACAAAAAAAATGCCAAGCATAGATTTCAGCAGGGTTCTTAAGGAAGCCTCTCATACCTTTCTGAGACAGCTGGGTGATACAATGGACGAAGGGCTACATCTGGAATTAAGAAGACCTGAGTTAAAATTCTCCCTCAGATACTGTGGTCCTCTCCAGTCTCCCTAGCCTTGTAATCTTCAATCCAATGACATTGGCCTGCTCGTCCTTCCTTACATGAGCCACTCCATCTCTTGGCCCGCAGGCATCTTCTTGGGTGGTCCCCACAACCCTGGAATGCTCTCTCCCCTCATCTCTGCCTACTGGCTTCCCTGGCTTCAAGTCTCAACTAAAATCCTATTGTCTACAGGAGTCCTTTCCCAACCCCTCTGGTTTCCTACTTATCCTCTCTTCCATTAGACTGAAATCTCCTTAAGAACAGAGATAGTCCCTGTTCTTTTTGTATCCCCAGTGCCTGGCTCATCTTAGGCACTTGATAAGTGTTTGACTGACCCTGGGCACATCATTTAACATGTGCCTCAGCTTCCTCAACTGTGAAAAGGAGGATCAGAATGGCACCTACTTCTTAGGATTGTTGTTTGGATCAAATGAGATATTTGTAAAGTGCTTAGCAGTGTGTGCTACAGAACAAACACTTAATAAAGGCTTGTTCCCTCCCCCCTACTTGGTGGGTAAGATAGACATGTGAAGATGATCCAGTCACCTCAGAGACCAGGTTTTCATAAAGAACCAGGCAGACCAGTATTCATGGAACATTATCTTTATTACAGGACAATCTGCTAAGTAACAGCGTTACTTAAAGAACCTAGAGAGAGTGATGGGAGAGGGAGGTAAAGAGAAAAAGGGATAATAAGGGTATAAGCAGATTGGTCACTGTGGGTCTCGAGTGGCATGGCTTTCATGTCCGCTACCGGCCACTGCAGAGGCTGCCCCGTGGCCTGGCACATTCACATTCCCTGTCTACCTCAGGGGTTAGGTAGGACACCTGGGTTTCTGGTATCTTCACGTCCCAGTAGTGCAACCTTCCACAGTGAGCGAATGGTAGTTGGGAATCACTTAGTGGGATGAACAGTGCTGAGAAGGAAATGGGCAGGGTAAAAAGGGGCAACACGGAGGAGTGGGGGGATGGGAGGGGTCCTTCTGTTGGGCAATTAACTCCAACTGCTGTTAGGTCGATTCAGAACTGGGCCCACAGTGATTCCTTGACAGAAGTGCTATTCTTGGTGCCACTGTATATTTTGAAGCAATGACTTGGCAGTTTATTAGACATACAGATGACAAGTTAGGGAGGATGGCTACCTAGGACTGGGACACAGGATCATCATTTTCAAAAATCTGAAGGGTTGCCAAAGCAACTTTCCTGGATTGTAGAACTATATTATGCTCCTGCTCAGTAAACTCTAGTGGCTCACTACTGCCTCCAGACCAGAAGGCATTTGCAAGGGCTTATTCTGTGTCAAGACACCGTGCAAGGGTGCAGAGGATACAAAGGTCAAAAACTGTCCCTGTTCTCAGGCTCACCATTCTAATGGGGGAGACAACATGTAACTAAGATATATACATGATACATACAAAGTGGATAGCAAGGTCTCCTGCAGAAGGTGGGATTTGAAGGAAGCCAAGGAAAATTAAGCAACAGAGGTGAGAACAGAGCATTCCAGACATATGGACAGCCAGTGCAAAGGCCCAGAAATGGGAGACGGAAGGTCAAGGGTGAGGAGCTGCAAGGAGACCACTTTAGCTGGATTGTAGAGTATATGCAGGGGAGTAAAGTGTAAGGGTAGGAAGTGATTGAGCCCTCTTAGCTCTACTGGCCTGCTTCCTGTTCCTCCTACACAGTGCTCCATTTCCCATTTCTGGGCCTTTCTTTGTATCCCTAAGCAATTTAAAAGAGCCGGGTACACAGAAAGCAATTAATAAATGTTTGATTGATGTCTAAAAAGGTTTTGGCATTCTATTTGGTCCAAAAGGGCACAACCAGGGCTACTGGGCACAAGTTTGACGGAGGCAGATTCTGGCTCAACATGAGTTTCTTGAGAAAGCTGGGGTGACAAGGTTGGACATCAAACTGACAGCTTATATGGAGGATGGACTGGGGACAGGAAGCTCACTTGGGAGACTATTGTCTAATATTTCAGAGTGGTGGTTACTGACAAGAGGATGAATACAAGAGCTGCTGTGGAGGCACCATTATACAAGAGAACAGGCCTATTACACCTTACTACACAGCATGGAGTGGGGGGGAGGTGGGAAGAGACATATAAGCAGCACTTAAGTATGAGGAACGGTGACATTTGATGGAAAGCCCCCACAGGAAATGCTAGCCCAGGAGGCTTCCAGGTCGATCAGAGCTGAGGGAGGAGGCACTTGACACAGCATGCCCACACCAGTGGCACTGGGGCCCCTTGGCTCTTAACCCTCCCCTGTCATGTTTTTGCTAGGCCCCGATACCTTCAAATGGCTCAGTCACACTCCTTGTGCATGTTTTTGGTGTTTCACCCTTGGGAGAGTGGTCTCTGGGAGCCCCTGTATGTGTTTTGTGCTAGGGGAGTATGGTGGTCCCTACAGTCCAGAAATCTTGTTTCTGACGAGAGGGGCAGGGTGATTCAGGTAGGGGGGCAGAAAGGTGACCTATAAAGTCCTCTTCGTGTCTACGACCGCAACACAAAATTCAATTTAAGCACCTACAACGGATTAAGTGGTAGAACAAATTTATTAATTCCCCCAAATTGACCATTCCGAGTGTGAGGTTAATGTGGCAAATACTTGGAGAAACTTGAAAGAAGGGAAAAACAGAGGTTAGAGAAAATTTGTTTCTTTGTTTGTTTTTCAATTCAGAGCCTAAGCAACAGCAAGGTGTCCAATGAACATACTGCAAGCAACTACTATGGGCAGCTCTGTTTGACAATTTCAAATCAAAGTTCTTATTGAATTCCAATTCTTCTCTGGGGTTTGCAAACAAACACACTCTTCTCCCCACTTCCCACCCTCCCCACCCCCACCCCTTATAACTTGAAACAACTCTTAATCATACGCACAGTTCATGGCCAAGGCCATTTTCTGGATGCACACAAGATACATGGAGCTACTACCACTGAGCAAACACAACCTTGTTGTTCTACTATGATCACAGATGAGTCACTAAGTAAAAATGATTAATCACAAATCAGTGCTACTAGGCTCATTTAAAGACTATTCTCCCCTTACAAAGCAGGTACAAGCACTAAATTAAGAGGCGAATGAGTTCCTTCTGGCTATGGTAGTCATGTTATTGGTCTCAGCATCAGAGTGTACAGGAAGTTTGTGTGCAATTACGATGAAGTGATGACCCCTTATACACATTGTTAGCACATTTGTAACAGACAAAGCTATAAAATGCAATCAAGCATCACAGACAAATCAGGGTTAATGCAACAGCAAGAAGTGTTCCAGAACTTTAATACATATGTCAATACAATATTTAAGAACCCTAAATTACACTCACTTTATCAGCCTGCAAATGGGCTTGCCCTAAGATCAAGCCTTTGCTTCATCTCCCAATGACCAACCAGCACTTGTAGCAAGCTCAATCAACAACAATGTGCAGCTCCAAACCACTTAGAAGAGAACAAGGATTGGTAGAAAACATAGAATTTCACATCTGCTTTCAATTAACTGGACTCCTCTAAAACAGGAGGAAGGGAAGAATGTTGTGCCTGGAGCTTTATGAAATTCTATTTGGGATCAAAATATATTTCTTTCTGCACAAATCCTAAAAGCTCTCGTAACTAATAACGGCACTTCAGTATATATACCTTCAGATACTCACAAGTGACTAAAGCTAAGTCACATTTAGAAACAGTACATCTTTGGATCCCCTAAAGCAACAGGGAGATTGTAGAGTAGAGGGAGAAATTTGTTTAAACGATTTTCTTATAGTTGTCCAAATTCATTTTGCTTCCAGTGTTGATTCATTTCAATTTATTAAATAGCTATCGAACTCTGACAAAGTCCCCCCACACTGAGCTAAGTGGGGGAGGCATAACAAAGAAACAGAAGGCAGTCCCTACTCTCAAGGAGCTTATACAAGGAGACACAACACACACAAATAACAATCAGGTAATGTTGCAAGTCAGTAGAGGACTGACAGCCTAAAGGCCACAGTACCTGACTTGGAATGGAACAGATATGGAAGGCCTCAGGGAAGGGGTGGTACTTGGTATGGGTCCTCAGCAAAGGGGTAAGATCTAGATAGGCAGGAAGGAGGAGAGAGACACTCCAGGGATTTAGAACTGGGGTGGGTGGGGGGAAGCAGGAGCAAAATCTAAAAGGCAGGAAAGAGTACAACCTACTTTTAGCACAGTGAGAAGACTCAAGTGATTGAAGTGTTGAGTATCAAACTAATCAATCAGTAGTGGGGTATGAAGGACCATCATCAGTGACAAATCCTCACATATCATTGATTCCATGAATAATTATGTTCATTTAGACAAGAGTTCTCAAACCTGTTCAAATCCAGCTTCTATCACTCACCTCCTGGAAAGAGTCTCATAACTATGACCTGGCATATAATCCAGTTTTATCTGTCCTAAAACTTCCTCTTGCCAAACTCCAAGGAATGTCCCCAATTTCTACAGTACTCAAGGATTTCGTGTTTGACTGTATAAATTTCACCCCTAATTTATTCATTCACATAATCTAAGTCATTCTTTCCTCATCACAAGGTTAAACAAGGCATTATTTTCTCACAAAGACATGCGGAAATGTATATACCTCAATAGAAGTAAGCACTGGTTTCTAAAAGGTGGTGACATTGGGAGGATGGACAATTATTATAACAAAGTCATGATCTCTGCTCACCTTCTTTGGACTCTTTGGGAACATTCTGGTATCAAACTCCTAAATCCCAGCTTAATTACCTAGCCTTGCCTCCAGATAATTTTTGGCTAGTTCTCAAAACCAAATCCTTCTTCAAAAAGATAAAGATTTGCCATCTCCAAAAACACATATCCCAAAGAAAAATAGCAGTTCCCATGCCAGCTTACCTATGGAGGATACAATCCATGCCAGACTGGAAAGAGTAATTACCAGGAGTTAGGAGACCAAGGTGCAAATCCTGGCTCTGATACTAACTGGCTATGGGTCCTTCACGCACTTCCTCCCAGTGTCCTCATCTATAAAATGAGGGGATTGAACAAGACCAACTCTAATATACTTTTGAAATCTAAAATTAATTTTATCTAAGTTCTGGTAGGCTTCTTTTTTTTTTTTTAAAAATAATAATCTCGATATAGTCACATATTTGGAAATTTTAATTTCTTATGGATTTATTTCTAGAAAAACTTGAGGACAGGGACTATGTTTTATGTTTCTTTGAATTCCTTAAAATGGCTAGCAAAGTGCACTTGTATACAGTAGGTGCTCAACAATGTTTACTGATTATTCTGGCCCAAACCGGCTCAGATTATTTAGGTCCTGGGATTGTTACCTAATTTCTGGTTTTGTTCTCTCCTCGTCAGTAGTTCCTCCCCTCCTCTCCTCTTGCCCATCCCCATGTTCTTTATTCTCCATGGCTCAAATGGAAGGAGAAAAACAGACACAGGCTTCTTTTAGTTCAAAAACACCCACTGAGCTCAGTGAAAATGTGTTCAAACTAACACCATCAGTAGTTTACTGCCTATCATACAATAATAATATAAACAATTACTCTATCAGTGATAGTCAAATGCACAATGATTAACTCTTAAGCTTTTAAGAGCTTAATTTAAAATGAAAAGGAACAACAAACACTACATATTTATTTAAAAAGAGCTCTCTTGGATTCTGACTACTAAAATCAACATAAATGACAGAGATTCAGATGATGAATTTTACTCACTAGAAAAAACAAATTCAGAGCCGGCTTTGTTGTCTTTCAACCTACTAAAATTCTAACATCACACACACACACAGAGGAACAGACACACTCACTTTCACACAAGCTTAAACACATTGCCTACATTTCCCATTAAACCCCAAAAGATGAAGTAAAATGTACCCGCCCAAGCATGACGGGAAGGGCTTCTCTGCCCCTAACAATGTGCCAATGCTGCACAATGTGCTATGAACATTTTATGGAGGGTGGGTCTGTAGTTCACATCACTGCCAATGGGTTTTCTGATACCACAGTAATATATCAATGTAAAATGGATTTCTTTCCTTCCCTATGTGAACATTTACGTTACTTATAACTAACTGTTCCCGTCAGAGAGAAGGAGAAATAGACTAATAAGAAAAAGTTAAGTGGCAATGGACAGGGGAGAGAACTAGAAATTCCTAAGCTAGATTAATGAAGACAGGGAATTTCCCACACTATTTAATCATTAGTTATCATCCCTTGGCCAAATGAAACAGCTAAGATTTGAGAAAGCTGTTCACTCAGCTGTGTTAAACTGCCCACTTCATAGATTGAATGGTAGCTTTTCATAAATTTAAGCCACCAATTTTTCTTTCATATAACCCCCAAGTCCTCCATTTCTTGATCACTAAAGCTCACTTCTAAACTAAGATAAGTGGTTCTGTATCCCATCCAAAGCTTTACATGACCAAAGGTAGGAGCATAAGCATATATATGTATATACATATATATATGTACCACATGTTCTAAGCCACATTGTTTAAATCTAAGACTACAGAAAAAGCATGAATTAGACTTTCATGAAAAACATCAATTTTCTTGAACCTTATATCTTTGACAAAAAAATTGCCGCTCCTCCCAACCCTACTTTTTCTTCCCCAAAGCAATCTGAAATAGATTGGTCAGTTTCTTTCTACATAATCCTACAGCTTTTCCATGACGGCAGGTGTAGGTGTGAGGAGATAAAGGCTACCCTTATTCTCCACTGTAACCCTCCCTCTAGTGGCAAAGATACTCGTAAAGATTTAACTGAAGTCTTCATCTCTGGATATTTCTTAACCATGGTTCAATGATAATCTTCAATTTAATCAGTAATGGAAACATTCTGTTTATAATTATTAGTTTTTATAGAAAAATCTGTGAAAGGCAGTATCTGAAGTGAGAAAGAATAAAAAAATACTATGTTACAGGTGCTATGCAAACCTTCTAAGCTGGTTTTATATTAGTTTTTTTTAATGACAAAAAAATGCACTTAATTATGATGCCCATAAAGTGTCAGGAAGTATCTGATCTCTGTGGACAAATTTTGGTATTACCAATGAATGAACCCTGGAAAATGACATCCACAAAAAAGCTTTACAATGACTAAAGAAAATCTTCCCGTGTGTGTATGTGTGTGCATGCATGTGTAGAGGGGGAGGAAACAAAGCAAAGGAAGATGAATCAAAATGCCATTCAATGTAATCCATGTGTACAGTGTGCTGATTTCTCAACTACACCATGGTAGGTAGCACCATTGTTAAGTTCCTTTCTGGACAGTAAGTCAAAATTCTTGGGTAGAGTGAGAAGAGGAAGATTAGGGAATAGCAAGAATGAAGCAAATGTAGGATGTATATAAATCTAATATGTAAACATGAGTGATCAATGGTGTCTCTGCATGAAGGCCTCACAATACAAACACTTCCCTTTGTATATACAGTTTCAACAGACACTTTGGCCATGTTGTCAGTTTGAACCGCAACCCGTATGTGTTCATTCTCAACTGCGTGACAATTTTTCAATATGAGGGCCTCAAAGTAACAAAATCTATGAATATTGCAGCTATTATTAGTTCCTTCACTTCAGAAAAAAGGCTTTTATACACATTGTGGTAGGTACAGAATATACAGAAAACAGCTGTATGTACAAAAGTACATCATGATAATGTAATAAGATCATGTAATAATACAGTGACCAGAGATCAGGGGGAAATCTCAATTTAACCATCTCATACAGTAATTTAGAGAATTTGAAAATTACTCAGACCAGTCAATTTTATCCTTGTTTTGGTTCTGATCTTGGGCTGTATAACTACAGACCTCTGAAAATTTAAAAAAAAAACTGATTTGAAATTTAACCTGCTATGAAATGTTTTAAATCTGTTTTCATTTCCTTCATTGATTTTGACAGCACAGCTATCGAATTCCAGACACACAAAGGCTCAGAATGGCAAATAGTGAAGTAGCAAAATGAATCCAAACAATGTCAGTAGTGGGAATTTGCTGCCATCTTTCTAAAACCTTCAGACAAATAACCAAATACCAACCTGTCACCTTAAGAAGCTTACTGGATCAAGCAGCCCCATTCATGGGAAGGGTTCTGGCTTCTAGCTCAGTTCAAGCCATCCATATGAAGCCTTAAAACAAACTCAAGGAATTCTTTATGTTTCCCTAGTTAAGATGCACATGTCAAGCTAGAGCAGAGCCTCAAGCCACACACAACCCTGTGCTTCCATCTCCAAAGGCTGTACCCATCATAATCATAGACAAATACATTTCATCCCAAATCACAAACTCTCACTATGTAACCCAGTGAAGACCCAACACGTCTGCTTAGTAAGAAATTTATTCTGAAGTGTTTTAAAAGCTTTAACTTAATAATGGTGCCAAGAGGCTGAAAAGCACTTTAGAATAGGTACCTGAAAGAGGAAGGGGAGCCAAGCAACTGTTCTGCCCTCTTCCTGGGCAGCTGAACTTTCAAGCTATTGCTTCTCTATAGTCCAGATGAAACTCAACTGTCTATGTTCCTCTGAAGCCTTTTTAGTAGGTAAATTATTTCCAAAGGAAGTAAAAGCTAAGAGTGATCTGAAATTGTCTAAGTGGGGCACTTCTGTCCCAGGCCAAAGGATGACAGCAATGCCTAGGTTAGCAGAGTTCCTGTACCTCTTAGTTGCTTCTCTTACTCATTAAGAATAATTTAGTTTTAGAGATATACTTTAAAATATTCCGCAAGTATCAACAATGCAGTGTGAATGTACTGATTCTAGATATCAAACTGTAAATTAACATAACCTGCCCAACAAAATCTAAGAGAAAAATGTGTTAAAGATGATGGTATTCAAAGGGAAAAAAATATTTCAGAAGCATTCAGAGTACCATTCACCACACCATGTGGCATTCCTGCATGGGCCCAAGCTATATTGTTTGTTCTTAGCTGGTATGAAAATGAGAAAGGCAAGTCTGGGGCAGAAAAAGAAGAGAATCAGCTAGCTAGCTGATTTCTTACCTAGCTCCAGAGGCTTTGATGGGTAATAATTAAACTTGTACAATTAAAATACTGAAATATTAGGATCGATACATTTTAATTTGATCTGAAATTTAAAAAGCATTTCTAAACTTAGATCCAGTCTTTCAACTAATGTGTACTTGTTTTCCCCAGGTCAAAAAACAATCACATTTTTCAAATTTTGACAAGCCTGGTATAAGGTAATAAAGTACAAATGGCCATGCACCCCAAATTAATGTACCTATTTAAGGTGATACAAGTCAAAATGTCAAGGGCTTCTTTAGATAACGAGGCAAAAAACAATCTGTATGGAAAAAAGAGGAAACAAAACTGCCAAAGGGCACACTATGGAAAAAAAATTGCCAATGGTGGGCCTGCCCTGCCAAACTTCAAAACAAATTATCCAAGTGGTTATCACCAAAACAATCTGGTACTGTACAAGGCACGGAGAAATCTATTGATGGAACAGACTAGATACACTCGACACCCAACCAAACATCTACAAAAGACCGATGTTTGGTGAACTTAGAGAAAAGAAAGAGACTGAGCAGAGGATTCGTTACTTAACTCGGGAAAATCAGTTGGCAATTTGGCAGGAAAGGAATTTAGACTCACATTTTACACACTATACCCCGGCAAATTCCAGCTGAGATATGAACTTAAACATAAAAATATGTAAGAAAATGGAATAAAGTTTATCTCAATCGTAGAAAGGGGATGGATTTTTCCCCATTCAAATGGAAGACAACAGAACTGATGTACTTGACTACATTAAGACAAACATTTCACATACAATAAAACTCAATATAACTTTTAAAAAAGAATAGACTGTGGAAATATTTAAGGACAAATATGACACATGAAGATTGATATCTAAACTATAGAAGGAATTATTAGAAAAAATTACAGTGGTTACTACCTCAAATCTCCCTCCCCCACCTCCAATGGATAAATGGCTAAAGGATATAATTTTCAAAAGAAAAATCAGTTACTAATCACTTGAAAAATGCTTTATCTTACTAATAATAAAAGAAATGCAAGATGAGACCAACTTTGAGGTACCCCACACCTAGCAAAATGGGAAAAATAACTAAAAGCAACAGGGGTTGCTGTGAAACAACTCATTCATTGCTGGCAGAAATGTAAGCCCATAAAACCTGTCTGGAGAGCCGTCTGGTCAGTACGAGCTACAAAATATAATCATGCCTTGAAAATGCCTGTGATTTTCATAGCGGCATTAAATATACTTGCAAAAAACCTAGAAAGAACCTGAATGTCCAATAATAGGGAAATGGTGAAGTAATTGTGGTACATTAATATAATGTAATTAAGATGGCCAAGTTTGAGGAATACAAAGAAATCTAGAAAGAACTTTCTGAAATGTGAAATGAAATAAGGAGAAGCAGTAGAACAAAGTATATATCAATGATGAACATGGAAGAGGGAAAGTAAAAGATGCAAGAAGCCTGAGGTGGGCTTTAAGAGGAGGAACTACAAACATGGTACAGGAGGATCTTCCACATATGGTCTGCAGAAAAGCTTTCCCTACTGCTTCTGAACTCAAATGCACATCTGAATCATCAATATGGAGACATGTCATGAACTTAGTCTGAGAATCAGAACTATTCCAAAAAAAGGAAACACAATTGAGACTTACCAGGCTATGCCTTCAAAAGAGAATTTTTAGAATTTTAAGAGGCAAATTAAAATAATACCTGCACCAAATCTGTGACAAATCAAAAATGTCAGTATCTCAGGATTCGTTTTGCAATATTGACTTTATTCAGAGGAATGCAGGCTTGGTCAAAGAACTGTTGTACTTCATGGAGTCTGACCAGGTTTTATATCATGGGCAAGGATGATGGCACTCAACTTAAACACTAGTTGAGATAGCAGATCAAGTGATCCTTTCTGTATATCTCACTAGACATCCAATTCCTTTCTAATGAATCCTCTCTATGAAGTCAGTTTTGTTTAACTCTAAGTTGGGTGGGGCCATCTTGATCATCAGGACCTAAGACACAGTAGGGACTGTGTTTCTACCTATGCACACTACACCTCCAACCTAGACAACGGACCACCTTAGAGATTTTCCTGGAGCGATGAGAGGATGTCATACAACTAGGCTAAAGAGGAGACGGGACTTGAACCCAGGTCTACCTGCTTAGAAGGCTCCCTCCCTAGCCATTATTTTGCCTCAGGTCGGACACTTAAACCTTGGAAGAGAAAAAAAAAGATGAAGTATACTGTCATTTTATAAACTGTTTTGCTACATCTGTGAACATTCATGAAATCTGTAATTAAAAAATTCAAATCATTCAATGAATGATCTCTGTAGAAATGCCAAGTCTCATTTTTGTTATATACCTAAAATGACTTAATTTGTTTTCTAGTTTGTTTTTTTAATCACACCAGGAGACACTATTTCATTTCTGTTGCCTTATCATGACTAGGACGGTGACTCTAGGTTCTCCAAGGCTAGGGTGGCAGAGCCCAGTCCAAGGGGGCTATGGCTCCTTCTTAAGGAATAGTTCCAACTGATAAGTTCATCACCTGTAGCTGGCCACAGAGTGATCAATCACCTGCCCACAGTGACCCACAAAATAAGGAAAAATATAAAATGGCTCTCGGTCATGTGAGAGTGGTAGAAAAAGGAGAATACTAATGCTCCAAATCATTAACAAGAGAAACACAGAAACACTGAGGCATTACCTGACACCCATCAAATTGGCAAATATTTTAAATAATGAAAACAGTCAGTGTTGGAGGACAATGTGGGAGACAGGTATACCAATATACTGTTGGTGGAACTATGAACTGTTTCAACCGTTCCAGAAAACAATTTGGAATTATGTTTAGAAATGTTACTAAACTATTCATATCCTCTCATCTAGTCCCAATTACTCATTCTTGATGGAGGTCAATGACAGGAAGCAAGGTCCTTTGTGTACCAAAATAGCAGAGAAGCACTTTTGTAGTAGAAAAAGGTGGGGGGGAATCACATGCCCAACAAATGAGGAATGACAGAATAGACTGTGCATATGAATGCAATGGCCTGCTTTTTATGCTGTTGGAAACAATATGAAGAGTGCAGAGAAACATGGGAAGAATCATATGAACTGACAGAGCAAAGAAAGAACCAAAAGATCATATACAATGACTACAATAATGTAAATGAAGACAACAGAGTTCAAATCAAATATGATGACATGTTGGTTTCACAGGACTAATAGTAGTTTCACACAGCTAATATAATTTCACGCCACTAATATTAAAACATGCTTCTTTACTCTCTAAGAGCATAAAGTGACATGTGCAGTCAATTGCAATTGCAATATTAGACGATTTAAGAAAAGGTAGTATGAAAGGGGTATTTATTTCAAAGTGATCACTCTGTTAAAACAAAATATGTCACTATTTTAAAAAGATTTTTAGAAAACAAATGAAGAATGTATATTGTTTAGACTACAGCATGCAGTTGAAATGGAAACCCCTCTACTTTTGACAGATACTGTGGATGTACAATGACCTGAGCCCAGAGTTGAGTAGGAGCAAGAGGGCTGACTGGGTTGCCTTTGGGAAAGCATGCACAGCTTTTAATGACCCCAAATTTTGCCCTAAAACAAAGATCCATATTTTTGGCATTAAGATTCCTCCTGTGATATAGTACGGCTCCAAGTCATGGAATATCCCAGTCTCTTAAGATGTAAAGTTGAGGGTCAACAATGGAAAGATACATGTGAATAGGCTGCCACAGATTACTAAAGAGAAACTATGCAGAAAAAGTGGTATAAAGATCAAGAAAATGAAATCTATGATTCGTTTCAAGTGACATAAAGCAAAGACAGCAGAATCAAAGAATATACACACAGTGATTATTAATATAATGGAAATGAAGACAAGAATTCAAATCAAATACAAGTAATAATGGTTTCACACAACTAATGTTACAACACGCTTCCTTTCTGTTAAGAAATGGAAAACAATAATAGCATAAAGTGACATGTGCAGTCAGTTGCAATTGCAATATTAGACAGTTTAAGGAAAGTTACTACAAAGGGGATGGGCTAGTTCTGTATAAAGAAAGGGATAACTGATATTTATTAACTCACTCCTCTGGTATCCCCAACCCTCTCTGTATCATAAGATCTTGAGGAAGGGTCCCAGCACTGGGTGAAGCCCTAGTGGAGGAGTTACAGGAAAGCACAGACAAGAACCACACAGGACAGACAAGAACCACAGGATGGACAACAGTCCCGCAAGATGGGATACTCTCTGCAATGCTGCAGAGAGCACACACATTGTTAAGATCACAGATACACTAAAGTGAGGTAAAATTTGGGGAGGAATACCACCAAATGGGGAAAAGGCATCCGACTAAGGGGAGAACACAAATTCTCAAATATCTGTTATCCAACATGCCCACATGGGTATGATATAAGACATCAGCCAAGACAGGACACTATGGAGTCTGACAGATGAGTCTTGAAGGTTATCACTGAATCAGAAAAACTTTCATTATCAAAAGAAATAAAATGCAAATAAAGTTCATCTGAATACACACTAGGAAAAATTTCTATTTATCTGATGGACAAATGATATTTTTTCAAACCAAAGACTAACAACTGTTCCATTTTCCTTGAAAAACAGCTCCACAGACCAGCCAATCATTCCCTTGAATTTCTTTCTTGACTGGAACTTTTTTCCATGGCTTGGCTGTAAGAAATCTGTTCCCATTATTTAAATTATCTAAAGCAGAGGTGTCAAACTTAAATGCCATGGGTTGACTCTGATTAAAATGTAATTAGGAAATGTTTAGCAAAACAAATAAAAACTTACAACACAACACAGATGTTATTTTGTTGTTCTTTAAGTCAATATGGAGCCTCAGGGATCTGTTTCTGTCTGTATTTGACAGTCATGGCCTAGAGCCACCATGTGGTCCACCAGGCCTGGCTTTGCCTACCCTCTCTTGGAGAATTCTAGTGTCTGGCCTTCTTGCTTCTGAAACAACAGAACCATCTGAGGGTGTAAAAAGTAGGAAGGGAAGAAGAGAAGCAGAATAACTGTGAGAAAACAATGGGATCTCTTACAAATGTGGTCTTCCATAACACACTTACAAAAGAGTCACATGGTAGCATTCTCAATGTTCTGATCACGTGTCACCAAAGCTACACTGGTTCTTTTTCATTTCTCAATTTTCTTTCCCTTCAGTTTCATTATTTAACTTCCTAGATATCAAAGTGAAATAAAAATAAAGTCACCCAAGACGTCAAAGTAGGAATTTAGAGCACTTCTCTCCTCAAGAAATGACCAGCTTTTAGAACTAAATATAGAAAAGTAAAATACTGGAGAAGAATGTGGACTCTACGGGATGATTACTTCAACTTGTTTCTTTTACAGAGCTATAATCACCCAAAATATTTTACCCCCAAGAATGTAACCATCAAACAATTTTAAAGAGCAGCCCATCAACTATCAACATGAATAGTCCCCATCATAAACTTCCCTGTAGAAAGATTAAAAGTCTGTCTTAAGCTACTTAAAATTTTCAGTATTTCTAATATTCATTCAAACATACTACTATGAAAATATTTTAAAGAATGCCCTCATTTCACACTATCTTACAATGTGGTGATAAACTAGTCAATATATAAACATGTGCCTAGTTCACGTTCATGGCAGACACTTTAAATTATGGTTCTTATGGAAAACTCCCATGATTCAAAGTTTTTATGTACTATCAAATGTTTGACACAGAAATCCAGAAGAGTTTCCAGGATTATCATCAGGGAAATTTTGTACATGAGTCTCTTAGCAAGCCAGAAACCATTACTCAAACTTAAAAGCTCAACAGCAAAGATTAGGTCAAATTGAAAGAAAAATCAGATGCTAAAGGTCCAGAAAATATCAGAAAGTGATTCCCCCTTTCAAAGCTTTCTCACCCAATGACTACTCAGCATGATCTTAGGCTCCCTGCCTTGTGATTGTGTGGCACAGCTATTCTTCTACAATCGGGTTAAAATTCCAATGGGATTTTGACTTCACAAAGACTGGAAAGGAGAAGAAAAGTAGGTTCTAAATCTTCTAGGATTTTATGAATAAATAACAGGTGGAGACACAAGACAATACTCCCTAAAAATATACAAATGGTACCTTCACCTGCAGCCCTGCCTCCTTGCCCCCAACACCACAAAACAGGTTTTCAGCTGGGCATCAAACACAGAAACAGCAACCCTTTGGAAAACTCAATTGGTACTACCACAAAGAGAATCACCTATCTTGGAGAGTGATTTTAAATCTACACACTGACATGAATGGATTTAGCTACAAACCAAACTGTGAAGTCTTCTAACTTGGAAAAGCTTTTGTCTTTTTGCAAAAAGCCACTTTCATTACTACACTTAAGTTTGAGGAGTCAAACATTTACCTAAATCATCAGCACAGCTCTAATCAAAATTTTGGTAAAAAAAAAAAAAAACTCCACATAAACTTTGAGGATAATGTTAAGGCTTAGAAACCCCATGGCCAAATTCACCCTGTTCACATCAAAACATCAACATCTCCTTCATGATCTTCTTCGGTCACTTTCAAAGACAGCACTTCTTCATTGAGGAAGAGGCCACTCAGCCTTTCTTTGCGGGCCTGCCTCTGCTCCTTCAGCTGCCTCTTGCGGAAAGCCTTCTGCTGTAACTTCCGCTGCTTGGAACGTTTCTGAGAAAAATCAAGTTTTAAAGTAGTATCAGTTCTGGTGTATCCTCCTCCCTCTTTGCAAGAACTTCCCAGATCAGACCCCAGTATTCAGAATGCTAAGGGACTGTTCAGATTCCATTGCTCATTTTGCTTGAGTAAAGAGGCCACAGCCTGGGGCTTAAAAGTTTTAATAAATACAAGTTATAGTACTGAATCCAGTTTGTCACAGGAAAGTTTCATACTATTTTATATACATTTGTGATACTAAATTGAAAATACATAAGGAATTTCTCTAGCACCCACTGTTATGGAATAACAGGTAAATAATATATTTATTAGTATGGGCTATGTAAATAGACATAAATATGTATGTAATATGAAGCAATAATGAAGTACAGTTTGGGGAGGGGGGAGTGATACAGTGAGAAGTCACTGGTGTAAAGACCCAGCTTACATGCTAGATGGCAAAGCCGGCTGGGCCATGTTTATTCACATGTTTAGTGAAGCAGTAAAACTCTCAATATGCCTTAAGATGTCCTGGTGGCTAGACGCTGGGCATCATTTGGTGGATATCATTCTTTTTCGTAATTCATCCCCAAACTTTTTGTGCTCTGGGGACACTGTGCACATTACTCCAATCCTCCCTATGCTGTAGAAGTGTGTTGATCATCCAAATGGTGACAACTAACACTTAAAGCTGAAGAACTGAAGGTCTCCCCACTCCCCAAGCTAGGAAAGTGGAAGAACTTGATTTTGGTCATATAATAGACTCTCAAGATAAACCTTAAAGACCATTAGGTGACTTAATGAATCCATGGACCTCAGCACCTGCCTTTTAAGGGTTCTAAAACTTGGAGAAAACAAAATGACCACTCAAAAGAGTTGGCTATTTTTGTTAAACAAATATAACAGCAAACTACCTGTTGCAGAAACTTGAATGGAAAAAGATGAACCTGATGATTCTGATTACAAGGATGAGGCTGCTCACCAGACCACGCAGGTGGTAACTAATCCCTCACTGGAAATCACTCTCTGTTCTCAAAACCTCAGTTAACCACTCAAGAAGACATCAATGACCTTGTTTGGGATCTTAATGCATCCAAACATCAAGCTGAACCTTTAGCTGCCAGACTTTAAAAAAGGATGAAACGTCCTGCAAGAGGACATCAAAGTATGCTCAAAATAGAACATTCTGGGGATCTCAAAGGGACTGCTCTCTCTTATTAGGACCATAATGTGCCTCTCCAAGACTGCCACTTTATGAATGGGACTGGAGAAACAGAAAAACAAGCCACAACATATTCAGAAATGCTGGTCTCTTAGCAGCTCTTTTTGTGGTGGAAAAGAATTGGAAAACAAGGGAATGCCCATCCATTGGGGAATGGCTGAACAAGTTGTGGTATATGCATGTTATGGAATAGTATTGTGCTATAAGAAACGAGGAGCAGACGGTCTTCATATTTACCTGGAGAGGCTTATACAAACTGATGCTGAGTGAGAAGAGCAGAACCAGGAGAAATCTGTATACAATTACAGACACAACGTTTGGGTAATGACTAACTTGGATAGACTGGGCTCCTGTCACAAATACAAGGTTGTAAGACAACTCCAAAGGACTCATGATGGAAAAGAGCTATGCACATCCAGAGAAAGAATTACAGAGTCTGAATGCAGATTGAAGCAAACTACCAGCTCTCTCTCTTTTTCGTTCTGTTTCTTCTTTCTCGTTGTTCACTCCATTGGTTATAATTCTTCTTTACAATTTGACTAATGTTTAATGTGAAGGCATATGCAGAATATATATCAGATTGCATGTCACAATAGGGGTGAGAGGGAGAAAATTTGGAATTCAAAAACTTGTAGAACTGTTTTTTAATTATTAGTAACTAACTTAGCAGTAACTAATGTAACTAAAAGTAAATTAATTCAAAAACAAAAACAAAAACACTGGCCTCAAAGAAAAGAACTTGATTCCTGAAAAGAACAAGGGATAAAGAAAATCTAGCTGGTGGCTAGCTCTGAAAAAGTTACCTTACCACCATTAAAAAATAAAACTTGGTCCACTGAAAAATGGATCAAACAATACAGGTTTTCCTTATCTGAAAAATTCAATTTCCAAGAACTTGTGAGGCTAAAATCAATGAGGGGATAATTTGTGTATGGGTGCTCCAATAAGGTAAGTGATAAAAGAGAAACCTTTTAAAGAATGACTGAATGAGAAAAAAAAAGAAGCTGAAGTAACTACATGGAGACTGTTTTTAAAAGGGACCAAAATGGTTTTCTTTTTTGGGCAACTAGGAGGCATGAAATTACCAAGAAACTGTCAACAATGTTCTCAAAGCTTATACAGTTTATGGAATATAACATGTCACTTCTTGGATTCACATTTGGAATCCTGCCCCCCCAAACCTCAGAGCTCTGTGATGGGCCCTGGGAATGTTTCCAACAAGAAATCCCCACAATGGAAAAAACGCTGGGGCAAGTTGAATCCCTGTGCCCTGCCTGATGCCAGGTGAAACACCATGAAAGTTCGGCAGTAGCTACATTTGGGAGAGTAAAACGAATACAATTTTGTTTACAAAATAATTTTTTAGAAATATAAAACTAGAATCCCTATGAAAGCAGTGGGTGATAGACAAAATCTGAAACCATACTTGAAATCAGCACAATATTATATATAGTTCACTGATTTTTCTGGTTCTGACAGGTAGGAAAAAAACAAAAGCAAAAAACCATTTTTCAGCTGTGGTCCAGTCATGCTGTGATGGTGTCTGACCAATATATCCGGCCCTCTTTAGATCAAGCAGAGTTTAAAGTAGGTGATTTTATCTAATAATAGGGACTGAGTTAACTCTACTTTAAATGAACTTCTCTGTAACTGTAATTAAGGCCCACTAGAAGCAAGGTCAAATGAACATGACTGACACTCCCCATCAAGTCCAGGTAAGGCTATCTGACTCTTTGGGACTATCACCCAGTTTCCCTTCCCATCCTTCCCCCTGCCATCTCCACACCATGGTTCCCCACTGGTCCTTATGGATTCCCCAGTTCCAATCACCCGTTTCTCTTGTTAAATCACCCCTTCTCCCCCGCTGTGCAGGCTCCCATCAAGCAGCCCCTGTTCTAGGGGCCTCTGCAGATTCTCTTCACCCCAGTAAAGGGATCTCTCCTAGGTTATTTTTAGCAACTCAACTGGCCCTCCCCTTTGTACCCCTCATATCTGTCTTCCTTCCCAATGTGCTCTGCTTGGTTTATTGTTGCCTAGAGTAGGTCATCACTATGAGGGCAGGCTTGCTCCCATTACAGCTCTGGACTCCCGGGCATCGAGGAGGCTTTTTAAATGCAGGTGGAAATAAGTACCTTGGAGCTGGGCCATGCAGGCTGGGGAAGAATCAGGGACACTTCTCGCCTCCTACAAAGCTAGCTATGGTCCTGCCTCCAAGGACCATGGTGCTCTTCTCTACTGGTTCCCAGAGTTGGAGGAACACCTCCGTGCTCATGAACCAGGCTCGAGGCTCAGTTGCCATGTCAAGGACCCCAAAGCCCCACTGAGAGACATCAAAGAACTCTATTAACGTGACTCCTGTTTGTTAAGGCCAGAAAAACTGTGTTTAATGTAATATTTAACCTCTGAGGAAGAAAAGAAGTGTGTCAGGCAGAAATCACAAAGGAGGAAATATCTCCTATGAAAACTGGCATGGACCAAGCACTTAGCGTACAAGTTTAGAAGCACACAGACCTATGAGCTGACAGGGCCCTTGGAGAATGGGGAGGCCATGTGTGGGACAGGCTGTTGGGCCAGGGCACCATCTGCATTTCATGTTCCATGGTGACACTGACTCAACAGTGAACCTTCTGAATCATTAATTCTATTTCCAGCAGTTCTCTTGCTCTTAATGGACAATGTATTTCTACATAGTTTGCACTCAGACAAACCTGTAAACTGCTGCCTGCCTTTAGGGCCATCATAATAGGCGCTGACATTTATAGAGCACTTTACATATGTATTAGCTTCTTTGATGCCGGGTGCTGTGAGGTGGTGCTCTGGCTATCAGTGAGATTAAGCGCCTTGCCCATGACCACACAGCTAGGCAGTGCAATGAAGAGCAGAGCTCAGAAAGGGCTGGGTCTCAAGCCAGCTTCAGATACTTCCTAGCTATGTGATATCCTGAGCAAGTCCCTTCCCCTTCCTCGCCCTCAGCTTTCTCCACTTCGCTGACCTCTAAGGTCCCTTTTCCAGCTCTAGGGGTGACAGAAACAGACAGGAAGCTCCTGGCACCGAGCTCAGAGCTCCCTGTGCCAAGCACCTGGTACACTTTCACATGACAGAGTGGGGAGGTAGGAGGGGCAAATTTCACCAGCATGCCAAGCACTCCCCTACTCAAACTGGGAAGACTTGAATGAACTGATGCAGAAGTGAGTAGAATCAGGAAAACAACTGAGATAAGAATACTGTCACAATGTGCGATTTTGAAAGGCTTAAGAACTCTGAACAATACAATGACCAACCATAGTTCCACAGGACCCATGGTGATACCCACCACTTGCCAGAGAAGTGAATTTTGGTCACGACCAATGAGGACTTTGTTTTTGGCTTGGCTGAATTATTCATTACAAAGGTTTTGTTGCTCTTTCTCAACTGGGGGAGGGGGTGGAGAATAAATCCTTGTTAATTGGAAAAATCTTTTTTTAAGTAAACTGTCCAGTCTTCCAGCCCAGTGGTGTCACACTCAATAGAAAGAGGGGCTGATAAAGGTACAAGAGGATCCCTGCAGGCCATCTACTGACTTAGAAAAACATGATAACATTACCTGTTCTATTGTATTTCCAATTATTTTGTTAAATATTTCCCAATGACATTTTAATTTGGTTCTGGTGGCTCTCTGGAGTATCATGTGCCATACGTAGCCCATGCAACATGTTTGCCATCTCCACTCTAGATGCACTTTACAAACATGGCAATGGCAGTAAGGTAATAAATGTTTTTTTAAAAATCATTTTCCTGATTCTTTTATAGAAAGCAACACTGTCAGATGTCATGAACAAATTGAACAAACAAAGGCCTGCTCACTCGGGGCATGCGATTTTCAACACTGCATTCAGCCCATGCAACAAAACCACCATACCCCCGCCCCCATTCCTAGAACCTAGTTTGGAAAGCATCTCAGTTGAGCTCCAAGTTGGGGCACAGCAATACTATTACTAACCACCAAAACCACACTAGGCTCTTGCACTTACCAATGGGACACTTTACCTTAGAATCTCGAATCCGCTCCGCTGCACTGGTAGACAGGTTGCTGTCACTGTGTGCCCGGCTCATGTTGGCGCTTGAGTTGGAAGCGGAGTTGCCCACACTGGAACCAGTACTGCTGGCAGAGCTGACCATGCTGGCACTGCTGCTGCTGGCGCTGGCGCCGCTCACACCGCTGGTGCTGCCACAGTTGTAGCTGCTTCTCTTCCAGGGCTCTCTCGTGGCCCGCTGACGAGGCCCATGCTCCTTGATGTAGTTTCTCACCTTCAAGCACACACAGGAAAAATGGCTCAAGCCTGGGCCCTCCATAGTCTTTCAGCAATCCACTATAAAATCAAATCAGATTTCCCTCCCGATGTGTGTACAGATAAATGTGCTAGATATGTCCAAGGAAGGTGAGTTTTTAAAACCAGAAAAAGTAGTAAAAAGAAAAACATACCAGTGTTTGAGGCTCCAAAAAAAATTTAACACATAGCTAGACCATCAAAAATTAAAAGTATTATCAGAGACTATTGTTTGTGGTATAAAGCAATAATTCTCAAAGTGTGGTCATCAAACCCCTGGAGGTATTTTGAGATTTTTCAGGGGGTCTTTGAGGTAAAAACTATTTTTATAATGATACTAAGATGTTTTCATTTCAAATATGGTAAATGTCAATAGATATAACTCTTTATAAAAATAAAAGTTACAGGTGAAGAGGGGCCCTCAAAAATTTTTAAGAGTGTAAGAGGTGCCTGAGACGAAAAAAAAAATTGAGAACCACTACTATAAAGAAAAAGTACCAAAGTAAAACACAAGCTCCAGCTCTTTGGGCAAGTCAATGCCTTTGAGCTTCAATTTCTTCATCTTTAAAATGGAGATAATCTTATCTGAGTTGCCTACTTCAAAGCCTTGGGCTAAGGATCAAAAGACATCATGCACATACAACTTTAGTAAACCATAAGGAGCATGGTGGCTAGGTGGTGCAGTTGGAGTCAGGAGGACCTGAGTTCAAATCCAACCTCAGACACTTAACACTTACTAGCCCTGTGACCTTGGGCAAGTCACTTAAACCCAATTGCCCTGCCCTCCCCTTCCAAAAAGCAAAACAAAAAAAAAACCCATGAAGTGCTATCTAAAAGCACCAACTGCTATTTTTAGTAATTTTTCTACAGTAGAAATGCAAATCTTAATCATCCATACTTATTTATACAGAAATTTGACCTTTTCATATTGTTTAACATTTATAGATACAAATGTTTCTTCCTCACGTACCTGTTTGAGTTTTTCATCTGTGAGACAGTTCAGTTCAATAATAAACTCACTGTCTGTAGGGGAGATCTGTGCAGTGGGATCAATAATTTTAATGATATCAAGTTGTTCCCGAAGACCCATTTCAGTACTGACTTTACGACTCAAGTACTCAATATATTCAACCTATTTAATGAAAAAGAGTGCTGTTACTAAAATCTGTTAATGTTTAGTATATATTCCATGGATAGATACTGTGTCATATATTTTTAAAAAGTACTTTGCAATGCCATGTTTTGCTTGAACAGGTCAGGTAGAGCTCCTTCCCCCTCCCCAATCCCTCCCCCCTACCGAAAGCTGGCTCTCCTACCTCATAAGGCTGTTGTGAGCAAAGCACTTTGAAAGCCCGAAAGCTCTATAGGGGGAACAAAAAGCTCTCTCTAAAGGTGAGTTCGAATTCAGATTGCCTACATGTGCACTCCGGCTTTCAAGAGATATTCCATTGACCTTCGCCTTTTAATTACAAATGGAGAAGAGAGTTCTACCTGCTCATCATTTGTCATGGCGCTCCAGGGGAGCTCATCTAGGTTGCGGTGTTTGTTTTTCTTCTTGGGAAGCAGACACGGCGAGCTGGGAATGCTGGGGATGACATCAGAGAACACATCGCTCCCACTTGCAATGTCACTGCCTGGTAACTTCAAAAGGGGGAGAAAAACAGAGCCAAATTTTCAGTTCTGTAGGAGCCAAGGTCCTGAGCAAACAAAATTAGTTCAAACGGTCAATTGATAAGCATTGATTAAGTGTATACTAAGTGCCATCCCTGGTCTGTTTGTGAGGACCTCACAGTCTAATTGGAGGTTACAAGACAAGCCTAATGGCAAATGAAGGAACTCAGAATAACAATTTTCAGCCAAAATTTCAGACACCTGAACAAGAAATACTAGGCAGTTATTAATGAGCCAGTCAATATAGTTGGATTTGCTAATACCTATATAGCTAATACTATATAACCAACAAGTTACCCTTTGAAAATAAATTTGGAAAAAGTGGATAGTACCTAAGGGTAGGACAGAGAAAGCCTTGAAATGCAATGCATGAATTCCAAAAGACTCATGACAGAAAATACCATCCATAGCTAGAAAAAGAACCATGGAGTCTGAATGCAGAGTGAAGCAGACCATTTCCTCTTTTCCTTCTCACAGCTTTTCCCTTTTCTCCCGATTCTTCTTTCACAACATGACCAATGTGGAAATAGTTTAATATGATTTTACATTTATAACCTGTATCAAATTGTTTGCTATCTTGGGGAGGGAAAGAGAAAAAATTTGGAACTCAAAATGTTGAAAACTATCTTTACATGTAATTGGAAAAAATAAAATACTATTAAGTGGCGGGGGGGGGGGGGGAGATGCAATGCCTGTTTCCTCAGAATGAAAACAGTTAACAGTGGATGGAAGGACTTTATTACTGGATAATTCCTATAGAGACAGTAAGTGTAGACTGAGGCCCATGAGACCCGGGTACAGCCCCTGGTTCAGATACTTCCTGATTGTGTGACCAGGGGCAAGTCACTTCTTCCGGCTTGAGTTTTCTACCAGTAAACTTGGCATGTTACTTCAACTACCTGCTTCCAACCAGGGTAGTTGTGACAAAACAGCTACCCTTAAGACACTGCAGAAACATGAGCTATTTTATTAACGAGTTTCTCAGGATTCCAGGAAGTCTTGCTATCCTAGTTTCAAACCTAGAATAGGGTTATATGGTAAATTATTTTTTGCTATTGTTGTCGTTCAGTAGTTCAGATGTGTCCGACAGTATGGTCCATGGGGTTTTCTAGGCAAACATACTGGAGTGGTTTGCCATTACCTTCTCCAGTGGATTAAGGCAAACAGAGGTGAAGTGACTTGCCCAGGGTCACGCAACTAGGAAGTGTCTGAGGCCACATTTGAACTCAGATCTTTCTGTCCAGGCCTGGCACAATATCCACTGAGCTATCTAGCTACCCTGAATTCTTTTTAAAGGTTTTTATTTCTCAAAAACATCCAAAGGATTTTTAAATCCAACATAAAAGAACCAATGTAAGGGAGATTTCTTTCTGGAGAAGCAGTATAGGGTAGGGAAAGAAAGATGATTAGGTGCACTCTGGCTAAGACTACTCTTACAAAGTTTGGTCATACCTGGGTAGATAATTAAACTCTGGTTCAATTTTTAGAAACTTTCATACACAAAACTTAAAGGAAATTTATTTTAGAAATTGACCAACTTTAATTTATATTCATTAGCATTCCTGATAAGAAATCACTGGTTACTACAGAAAACCAAAATACCATAGGCCCAGAATTATTTATATAAGGGAATATTGATGACAGTCACATAACATTTATTAAAAAAGTTATTTTAAATAATTATTTAATATGCTATTGCATTTGTTAATTCATATAATGAAAAATGTTTTCAGAAATGACTTCACACACACAAATCATAACAATATTTTATGAGATAAGTGTAGTTATGGGTCAACAAGATAGAGATTACAGAGACCAAAATAGTTCCCAAAGGGCAATTCATATTGTAGACTTGCTTAGTGATCAGCTAGCTTAGGGGAGAAGGGGCAATCCTACAGCAAAGAAAACTTGGGTTCAGATTCTGCTTCTGACATCATGACCACAGGCATATATATATATATATATATATATAATGTCACATCTCAGTGTCCCAGCTAACTCATCCTAAATTAGGGATCTGCATTAGTACAGGAAGTTTCTGTATGAAGAACCCTCAAATAAATCAAATCACAAATACAGGCCCCCACTCCATTTCAAGGAAAAAGAACTGCTGGGCCAATGGATCAAGCTTGGCTACGACTATTACTAATGGTACAGCAAGTCTGGATGCAGAGCTCCTTCTGAACCTTGGCACTATCTTAACAAAAATACAGCTATGTCCATTTTGAACCAAAAGAACCAAAAGGGGCCAGGGATGACACATCCCTGATGGATTTATGGGTGCATGCTATCAAACTTTTAAAGAACAATTAATAATTATATAAATTATTTTCTCAAGTTAAAAAGGATATCACTCCCAAGCTCCTCTTATAAAACAAATAGTTCTAGTACTTAAACTAGGGAGTCTGAAGTAAAGAAAACCAACATCACTAGTAGATATCAATTTAAACATTTTAAATAATATTCTGACCAAAAAACAGCAGTGGGTCCCAAACCTCATGCCAAAAATTACTTTACAGACCAAGGTTTTAAATCAAGGGTCCATAAAATTGTTTAAAAACATCGTGAGAACTTTACTTCAATATAACTAGGTTCCTTTGTAACTCTATGTATTCTACTAAATCACGGTTGGTAGGTTTGTGAACTGATCCAACCATTCTGGAAAGCAATTTGCAACTATACCCAAAGGGCTATAAAACTGTGCATACCCTTTGACCCAGCAATATAACTACTAGGTCTGTATCTCAAAGGGATTTAAAAAAAAAAAAAAGGAAAATGACTTATATGTACAAAAATATCTAGAATGGCTTTTTTTGTAGTGGCAAAGAATTGGAAATTGAGGGGATACCCATCAACTGGGGAACGGCTGAATAAGTTGTGGTATAGGATTGTGATGGAGTAATATTGTGCTATGAGAAATGACAGGCAGGATGCTTTCAGAAAAATCTTGAAAGACTTACATGAACTGATGCAAAGTAAGGTGATAAGAACCAGAACGTTGAACACAGTAACAGCAATATTATAAATATAATCAACTGTAAATGACTTAGCTATTCTGAGCAATACAATGATCTAAGATAATTGCAAAGGACTCATGATGAAAAACGCTATCCACCTCCAGAGAGAGAACTGATGGATTCTGAATGCAGATGGAAGCATACTTTTTTTCCTTTTATTTTTTGGGTTTTTTGACAAAATGACTAATATTTTTCTATTAAAATTTTCATGTTTCTTGACAATTACTTTTGTAATAAAAAATAAAATGTTCAGAAGAAAAAGGAAAACCTTAAAAAAACATTTAAGTGAATAAGAACCCAAGGGGTATATAAAAGAGGAAAGTTGAAGGTGGTTATATATTCCCAGATTTGAAAACATATTACCAAGTTGTTATCATTGAAACTATGTGGTCTGGGCAAGAACCTGAGCAAGAGCAGAGGTCAGAGGTTGAAGGGCTCCATGGGCAGATTTCAGGTGGTCTGTATTCTTGGATGAGAACAAAATGAGATCTTTATTTGCACTAACCTCTAACTGAAAGGTAGTATTTCCTTCAATTAGCTAAAATTATAATTCTGAGAAAGGGTCCATTGACTTCACCAGACTGACTACCACAGGGCTTCATGACACAGAGAAGGTTAAGAGCCCTTGGCCTAGACCCACAAGACAGTCAACCAAATGTCTATGAAACATTAGTGTTTGGTGAACCTGTAGAAAAGAAAAACTGAGCAAAGGATCCATTGTTTAACTTGAGCAAATTACTTGACAATTTAGTGGGAGAGGGATTTAAATTCACATCTTACAAAATATATACTAGTAAATTCCTGCAGAGTAGTAGACTTAAAGATAAAAAACTACTATCAGAATACAGAATTAAGTATTTATCTGAATTGTAGAAGTGCTGAATTTTTAAAAACTCAATAAATAAAAAGGCAATATTAGAAACAAAGCTGATGTGCTTGACTAAATTAAAATAGAAATTCAACTATATTAAAATATAAACTTTCTACAATACAGATCAATAATTTTTATGCTGCTTATAATAAAATTGTATTAATATTCTTTCCCATGGCCTAAATTTCCCACCATCTCTCTCTTCCAATCAACTGACTGGGGAAAAATATTTATGGCCATATATACACACACACATACATACACATATATTTCAGATAAAGGTATGATATCTAAAATACACAAGATATATATATATATATATATATATATATATAAATACACAGAGAGAGATAAGACATGACATTTGTATTTAAGGTATATATAGCTATCTTAGACATCTAACATACAAATACGTGATAACTAAAATATACAAATATACCAATATAACCAAAAAAAATCACTGGCAACATCCAATCCACAATAACTGCTAAGAAAGTTTAGATGGGGGTATTAATGTTCAATATTAAAGATTTTTCAAATGTTATTTTTGCTAACTCCTTTGTTTTTACATTATATTCACTTCCAAATATATCTCTCTTCTCCCCTACACAGTGAACCATCTCTTGTAACAAAAACAAGCAGTTCAGCAAAACAAATCAACATATGGGAAAAAAAAGTGAAGTGAAAAAACAAGGCTCATGAAGGAAATTTATTAAAAAGATTAACTGAAAAATTGTTGTGACAATTTAAGTATCAAAACTGGTTAAATGAAATATGAATAAGTACTGAGAAAGCTTTAATGAAAGAATTCTTAATATAAAAGAACTGGGGCATGAGTGAAAACACTCAACAAGAACCTGAGGTCCAAGGGGCGGCTAGGTGGTGCAGTAAATAGAGCAGCAGCCCTGGAGTCAGGAGGACCTGAGTTCAAATTTGACTGCAGACACTTAATTAATTTGCTAACTGTGTGACTTTGGGCAAGTCACTTAACCCCAACTGCCCTTCAAAAAGACAAAAAAGAACCTGAGGCCTTTCGGGGCCTGGATTAGGGTGGCAGCAATGGTAAAAAGGGATGGGGGCTCATGAATGGGTTCAATTAATATAGGAAAATTAACAACATGCCCCAAATTAATGAATTGTATTTAATATGATAGCGAACAAATTAAGAAGAAACTCCCTTTATTTAATATGACAAAAATAACAATGAAATTTATATGGGAAAAATGAATTTTTGTTACAAGGAACACATCTAGGAGGAAGGGGGGGTGGATAATGATAATGATGCAAAAAGAAAAGAATAGACGAAAATTTTTTAAAATACATGACAGCAGAGGGTAGGTCTGAAGGGAACAAGAGGGGCAATTTTGTTACTATTGTGTTAAATTTAATATATACTTATACGTACGTATGTGTGTGTATGTATAAAATACAAGTTCATACACATGCCTCATATAAAGTCCCCTTTTTCAGTTCTTTGTATCCTGGAATGTTTATGTTTCTTGATGTCTAAATTAGTAACAAAAAGGGGAAAATAAGTAGGCAAAAACCCCAAGGGGTATACAGGAAGAGAAAAGCTAACAAGAGGGCTCTAACACCCCAAGGCTTGCAAACACATTACTGAGTCGTTTTATCAGCAAAACTATCTGTTACAGGGCAAGAAGGAGAGACAAAAAACAATGGAACAGAACAGATACACCAGGCACCCAACCAAATGTTTACAAAACACTGCTATGTTTGGTGAACTTATTTATAGAAAACAAAAACCAGCAAAGGATTCATTATTTAACAAATAATAAATTCTTTAAAAAAAAAACAGTTGGAATTTCTAGAGACTTAAGGACCTGAGGACTGATGAAACATGATACTGACATCTCCTAACAGAGGTGCATTTTCAGACATAGTCAACTTTGGGAAATTTGCTTTACTTGATTATATTTCTTTAAAAGGGATTTTTCTTTTTTTTCCCATTAGGCCAGAGAAGGGGGAAAGAATGGAAAGTCAGTCTTGGTGTTGCCAAAAAATATAAAGAAATTTAAAAAAGGGGGGGAAACCATTGAACATTTTTTAAAAAATTTAAATACCCAGAAGAGAATAGAAGGAATAGGCTAGAAGGAATCACAGACAACCAGTATAGCTTTGAAAGTCACCTGTTGAATATGTCACATGCTTTAAAAGAAAGACAAGAAGTATATGAGAGGTCTACAACTTCATGGATAACAATCTTCTTTTTCTGATCTACGCTGTAAATAGAAATTTGGTCTTTAAGTTCAAACAAATAAACAAGAGGAAAAGAAATCTTGAAAATTAAAGGACAAGCAGAGAAATAAAAGGCTACCAAACTTAAGGGAAAAAAGGACATTTGTTGGCAATTTGGTGGGAAAGGGATTTAATCCCACATTCTGCACAATATACTTCCCTCCAAGTGAATTCCAGCTAGATATGTACAAAAGAGGTTATTTTATTTCAGCAAAGAGAAGGGTCTTGATATAGCAGCAAAATTGATATACCTGACCAAATTAAAATAAAAAAAAAACTCAGTGTAACATAAGCTTTTTTTTTTAAAGCACAACAGAACAATCTGGTACAGGCTAAGAAACAGAGTGGTGGATGAGTAGAATAGATTGGGTACACAGCAGTGAATGCCCATAGTAATCTAGTGTTTGATAAACCCAAAGATCCAAGAATTTACTATTTGACAGAAATTTATGGGAAAACTAAAAAGCAATTTGGCAGAACCTGGGTAGAGATTAACATCTCACAATGTATACCAAATTAAGGTCAAAACAGGTGCATGATTTAGACATAAAAGAAGATATCATAGGTAAATTAGAGCATGGAAAATTTGAGCTGTTAGATCTATGGATAAGGGAAGAATTTATGACAAAACAAGAGACACAGAGCATTATGGTATGTAAAATGGATAATTTTGATTACATTAAATTAAAAGTGTTTTGCACAAACAAAACTAATGTTGCCAAGATTAGAAGGAAAGCAGGAAATTGGGGAGAAATTTTAAGTTTCTCTGATAAAAGCATCATTGCTCATATATAGAGAGAGAACTGAGTTAAATTTATAATACAAGTCATCTCCCAATTGCTAAATGGTCAAAAGAAAAAGGCAGGGGGTGGCTAGGTGGCGCAGTGAGTAAAAGCGCTGGCCCCGGAGTCAGGAGGACCCAATTTCAGTTCTGGCCTCAGATACTTAACACCCACACAAAAAAACTAGCCATGTAACCTTGGACAAGTTACTTAACCCCAATTGCCCTCCAAAAGGCAAAAACAAAAAAGGCAGTTTTCAGAAGAAATCAAAGCTATCTATAGTCACATGAAAAAATGTTATAAATTACTACTGATTAGAGAAATGCAAGATAAAACAAGTCTGAGGTTGTTTGTGACTAATGTGACAAAAAGGGGAAATGACAAATGTTGGAGGGGATGTAGAAAAATTGGGAGACAAATGCACTGTTGGTGGAGTTGTGATTCAACCATTCTGGAGAGTAATTTGGAATTAAGCTCAAAGGGCTATAAAACTCGGCATGCCCGTTTACCCAGCAATACTACTTCTAGGGCCATATCCCATAGAGATCAGAGAAAAAGGAAAAGAACCTATATGTACTATATTATTTATAGCAGCTCTTTTTGTGGAAATAGAGAGGATGCCCATCAACTGGGAAATGGCTGAACAAGTTGTAGTATAGAGCTGTGATTGAATACTATTGTGCTATAAGAAATGACAAAGCAACATGATTTCAGAAAAGCCTATAAAGACTTACATGATACAAAGTGAAGTGAGCAGAACCAGAACAACAAGACTATATGATGAAGAAATGTGAATGACTTAGCTATTTTCAGAATACAATGATCCAAGACAATCTTAAAGGACTCATGATGGAAAATGCTATCCACCTCCAGAGAAAGAGATTGAAGCATGCTATTTTTCACTTCATTTTTCTTTTCCTTTTGTTTGGAGGAGGAAGGTGAGGTAATTGGGGTTAAGTGACTTGCCCAAGGTCACAAGCTAATAAACGTCAAATATCTGAGGCCAGATTTGAACTCAGGTCCTCCTGATTCCAGGGCCAGTGCTCTATTCACTGTGCCACCCAGCTGCCCCTCACTTTATTTTTCTTGGGGTTTTTTTGGTCTCTGTTTTCTTTTGCAGCATGGTTAATATGGAAATGTTTTGCATGACTGTACATGCATAATCTATATCAAATTGCTTGCCTTTTCAAGGAGGGGAGAGGAAAAGAATTTGCAACTCAAAATTTTTTTTTAATGTTAAAAAAATTTTACATATAATTGAGGAAAAAAGGAAGAGAAAAAATATAATTAGAGCAAACTTCTTGGAGAATTAGATTGAGATGGTAATGAAAATAGTGTTTTAAATTTTAACTTGAGAGTAAAAAAATAAATTATATGGCATTGCTTTGTTCTCAGAAAAATAGCACAACAGATTGAGAAAAAATATTTATGATCATATATGACACATAAAGACTTGACATGTAAAATATTAGGAACTTTTTAAAAATCACAACAGTAGTACTTAGTTCACAATGGATCGATGGTACAATTTTCAAAAGAGAAAACACTTGAAAAATGTCTAACTTCACTGACCATCAAAGAGATGCAAAGGAAAACAACTCTGAGGTACTACCTCATATATATCAGATGGGCAATAAAAACAATAATAATAGTAAAAAGCAACAGGGATGTAGGTTCATTGCTGGTATAATTGCAAACCTGTGGAATCATTTTGGAGAGCCCTCTGACAGTACACAGAAATTATAAAATGCTTTCTGCTTTTTATAGAGCAAGATAAAATCATAAGGTAATTTATATGGAAAAAACAAAGGGGCAAGATTATCAAGTTATATACTGGAAAGGTACACAGATAGGATTCTAAGGGGAAAAGATAACAGGAGTAGCCCAGCAGAAGTAGCCAATGACAATCTGTACTTTGGAGCCTAAGTGACAGAATGATGCTGCTACTACTACTGACAGAAAAAGACAAGTTGGAAGAGGTAAATGGAGAAAGATGTTCAATTTTAGTCATGTGAGGTTTGACCTACAGGAAGATGATGGAAATCTCTGAGTCATTCCCACAGATAAAAATTGCAGCTGCACGAGTAGATTAGGTAAATCTAGTAAATATAATTTAGTGCAAATGAAAAAAAAATTCTTTGTACACCTGCAAAAGCAGTTACTAATATTAAAGTCTAGGTTATCATTTCATAAAGCACTAACGAATGCAAAGGTATATTAAGGGACCTCTAACAGTACATTTAGGGGATTTTTAAAAACTAAGTTAAAAAAAAAACAAGCAATGTTTGAGTGATTACCCTTAGAACTAAAATTTGTTCTAAAGGTAAGAATGCTACCTGCCTCTTCTTTATCTCCAGTTCATAATCCCATTGTTATCATGATGTGCTAAAGCACAACACTATCTATACCTTAAGAACTTAAGTTCTGATTGTTACAGATGGCCCTATGACTAAAAAGACATGCATACTGTATTTCTTTCAAAATGAAGACAAGCAGTATTATTGTACTGTAAGAAATAATGAGGGTGGTTTCAGAGAAACCTGGGAAGACTTATATGAAATGATGCAAAGTGGAGTGAGCAGAACAAGAACACTGTTGTAAGATGATCAACTGTGAATGACTTAAGATGATTAATTACAATGACTGATTAATACAATGATCCAAGACAATACCAAATGACTCATGATGAAAAAGAACTGATAGACTGAGTGCAGACTGAAGCATATTTTTTCCTTTATTTTTCTTTCTTTGGAACATAGTTAATGCAAAAACACATTTTGCATGACTTTATTGTATAATAGGTATCATATTTCTTGACTTCTCAGTGGGTGGGGGTTAAGAATTTGGAACTTTTTCAAAGAAAGTAAGGGAAGAAAGGCATGCAGCAAAAATTGAAGTCAGAGGACCTGGTTTCAAACCCAATTCTGCTACCTGTGTAATCTTGGGAAAGTAACTAACCTATCTGAACTTCAGTTTTCTCATATATTTATCAGAAAGGAGATCACAAATAGCTAATCTAATCTCCTCTGAACAGAAGAGGTACAGAAAAGGTAAAGCAGTTTAGTCAGGAGTTGAACTACATACTTTACATAACAGGATATGCCCATCCACATTCTCTAGTTATGTCCGTATGCTCCAGATAGGAGATAAATGAGAATTTAAAAAATAAGACAGGATGCCAATAGTTTAAGGGTGTAAAATTTAATCATTGTGGGCATCTCTTCCAGTGTCCCAGCTCACTGTCTGCTCTACACCTAAGTGCAAGGGTTCATAACCTGAAGTTTGTGAAAGTGTGTTTTTAAAAATATTTAGGTATTTCACTATAAATGGGAATCCTCTGCATACTATGTATTTTATTTTATGCATTTAAAAATATTCTGAGAAGGGGCTTTACTACACTGCCAAAGGGGTACAAGACACAAAAAAGGTTAGGGCCCTCTGTATTAGTGCTATGACCAAAACCATTTGTCAGCTTCTAGCAGGCAGATGGCACAATGGATAAAGCACTGGACTTGGAGTCAGGGATACCTGAGTTTGAAACCTGCATAAAACACTTAGTAGCTGTGTGACCCTGGCCAAGTCACTCACCCTCTTTCAGCCTCACATTCATCACCATAAATGAGAATAACAGCACCTGGCTCCCAGGGTGTTGTGAAGTTCAAATGAAATAACAGAGGTAGAATGCTTTGCAAACCTTAAATTGTCATTGAGATACTAGCTATGATCATCATCATTTACCCAAGTTCTCAGAGATGAAGATGCTGAAGATCAGGTGAGGTGTTTGTTGGTTGAATGGTGGCAGGTACACCAACCTGAGTCGGAGTTTTGACTTCATCTCTAGTACTCCTTAATATTAACTGACATTTCTATGGTGCTTGAAGGTTTGTAAGACACTTAACACACATCAACTTACGTGATTCTGGTAACAACCCTGTGACTAGTCTGTAAGGCCCTTTCAGTTCTAAATCTAGGATCCTGTGAAGGAAGGGGATTTTCTCTCTTGATCAATGAAAAAGAGAATCAACTCCCCCAGAAGCCTAAATTTCTAAGGGTTAAATTTTTATACAGTTGAAATATTTTATACAAAATTTTTATTTGTATATAAATATATAGGAATACATGAAATATTTACACAAATTTAGTTAGAATCTCTCAATGACAAAAGAATGTTTTTTTTTAATTTTTCCAATTTGTTTAAACAGTATATTTAAACAAACTTGCATCCATCAGATTATTAAGAAAGTAAACACACTCTAATTTCAGAAGAAGGAAAGCATTACCAAATATAATTAGAGTCTAGTCTAATATTGTAAACATTCACATTTATACAACAGTGAATACTGGCAGTAGCTTTCCCTTACAACTACATGTGAAAATACTAAAGAAAGTTCATGAGATAAGTAAGGTAAAAAAAGCATCATTTCTTACAGGACCCACTGTGAAGCATTTGATATCACTGCTCTACTGGGAAACTTTGTAGGCCTTTCCTGTGAACAAAGCACAAGCTGTGGGCAGTGGGAGGATATTGGCACCCAAACTGCAATGTTACAACAATATATTTGCATTTGTTAACAGAGGCTATACCCAAGCTGTACCAGATTTTCATCTAATCTGAAACAAAAGGCATTTTATATATGCATGTTTTGGGGGCAAGGATAGGACCAGGGAAGAAATGAATGAAAGGAAAAAAAACTCAGCAAGTGAGAAGCCTCCTAAAGGCAGTGTGTAATCCTGGCAAGCATGCCCGAGCTAGAGGCAGAAGACACAGTTGTAAATTCTGCCTCTTTTACCTGGGATATGTGTGACTCAGGATCTCCACTGTCTCATCTCTAAGACCTCTTCTAGCTCCAGTTCTACCAAATAATTCTTTGTATATTAGGTGACCCAAAATAGCCCGTCTCAGTTTCCTCATCTGTAGGAAAGGGAAAATAATAGCACCCACTTCCCAGGGTTGTTGTGGGGATCAAATGAATAACATGTCAAGTACTTAGCAAATCTCAACACGCCCTAAAATGGGAGCAATTATCATAACTATTTATGCATAATTCTCATCTATGGTCCTCAAGTTTTTGACTCATCCCATATAACACAACAAATTAGCAAGAATACCTACAACAAGCATCAGGGAATTGCAACTGGCACGAAGGAAGCTGGTACGAACAGGAGCTTTATTATTATGAGGTGCAGCAAAACAAGAACACACACACACACACCCTCACTCATTCACTCTCTCTCTCGGGCAATTGAGAAAGAGGTTTGACCCCACAGATACAAGAAACTCTCCAAACACTAGAAGGAATGAGTCATATCAGAGAAAAAACATGCTAAAGGTTGGGGTTTAGGTAGGAAAATGTTATGCTCCCTAAATGGGCTTGGTGGAGAACAGGTAATCCATGCCAGATGTGGAAAAGGGCATTCCTAATCAGATCCAGATATAGTGAAGTTCTTGGGGTCACTTATTGATACTGGGCTTGGTGAGGCTCAGGTAGGGGTGTTTCTTTATTGAGACCATAAATTGGGAGAGGGTTTGAGTTGACTGCTTGAGGCAGTAGCAGGAGTAGCTTAGAGGCTACTGCAGATGGGCCAAGAGTTTTATCCAATCAGAAGCTGTAAAGATTGACACAAGGTTAAAATAGATCAAAACAATGGAAAAATACAAACTTGTCTGTCATTGCCTATATGCTTTATGGACATTAGGACCAATTAGCCCAAATGACTCCATATTTGAGTCCTATCATTATAACATCAACCATATAAAAATTACAATTATTACACCCTTGAATTATCAGCTTTATATTAGGTTATCAGATCCAAGAAACACTTGAGATTAAAATGAAAAGCAAAGTGCCATCAAGAGAATCATATTTTGTATGTCTACAGAAAAGGAGAAAAGAAAGAAAAAACCTACCTGCCACTCAAATTCACTGTCTGACCAGTCCCAGTAAGTGCTAATAGAAGAAGAGACATCACTACAGACACTTCCCTCAGGGAACAAATCAAAAGATGTGAACTCCTGGTCATCTAGTAAGGAATAGCAATCATCCTGGTCACCAACAGAAACTGATGAAAAGAGCTCCTCGCTGCATTCAGAGCTTGCTACACTGGTTCCACAGGAAGTCAGGTTCCACCTGTATAAAACCCAACAGAGAGTAAATGACTAGCAACAGCCATTTACAACAAAAGCAGCAATACTTTAATTCAAAACCAAACATGCACGTGCACGTGTGTGCATGCTTACAAATAGGCACAGCCTTGTACATTTGATGAAGTGAAGCCAGAGACTGGATGTGGAGGCTATGGCAGGTTTTAAAAGGGGACCCAAACAAGAAGGGCAGTAATACAACTATTGGGTTCAATTTAATAGACACTCTAAAAAAGACTACATGTGATATACTTGTGGTGAAATCATAGACAATTCTCTTTCTGACCTTTTCTGTATAAAGAAATATTTGTGTTTGTTGATATTTGTTTTAAATTCATAAAAACAAAAATATGAAAAGAATGTACCTCCTTTATGAAAGGTTCATGACTAAAAAGTGAATATGTTTCTAAAAGTGTTTAGGAGGAAACAGAAACATGTATGCAAAAACATAATTTCAAATTTCAAAGAATATTATTATTTCCATATCTTAACAACCATACACATTATACATTGAGGGGAAACATAGGTAGGCAGTGATTGAGAATTCTGCCTAAAATCAAGCAGATTATGGAATCATAGCCTGTCAGTTAGGAATGGGCCTCAGAGGTCACTCAGTCCAGCCATCTCATTTTAAAAAATGAGAAAATTAAACCAGAGAAAGATGAGCAGCCCCAAGTAATTGGTCAGTAGCAGGACTAGGTCTACAGCCCAAGGCCCATGGTTCCCAATGCACTGTTTCACTAAAAATGGTGTGATTTTAAAGAAAAAAACAATGAATTCCATGCCCCTGGTTTCCAAAAACTTTTGTACAAAAACAACTTCTATGAAAAACAGGCGCAGTCAGATTGAAGCTGCAGGGACTCTAAGGAAGAACTTGTGATTTCTAAGCACAGCTCTGCAAGTGACTCACTACAAGGCACAGCGAAGTCAGCAAATTCCTCTCCTTTTACCACCTACCGGTAGGGATGCTGCAAGGTTAATATGAGCAACAGGCTCAAATTTTAGAATTCAACAGCAAGTTTATAAAATGTTATGTGTTCCAAAGGAGGCCCCTACTCATAAATACTGACCAAATTTGAAGGGAAAACCAGAAAGTATGAAAAGATGTTCAAGCTCAAGACAAACATACCACTGTTTCCAGATTAAAAAAATGAATAAATACAAAAATGCTCCACAACCCACCATTATTTGACACAGAACTGTAAAGGCTAAACATAGCAATAAGACACAAGAATAACTAAAAGTATAAACATTGGCAAAAAGAAAACAAAACTTCCCTATTTGCAGAACATCTTTAATGGTTTACTTAGAAAATTACAAATCATTCAAGAAACTATGATTAATAATAAAAATTATACTACCTAAATATATATTAAATTATATTAGTTATAATATATATTAAATAAAACTAGACAAAATAAAATTTTGGAGGAATATAATGGAAAAAAGGAGGAATGAAGGCCCAGAAAGAGCAGATCTCAACTATAGTATAAAAAGAGGAACCATCCAAACCATTTGATACTAGCTAAAAAACTGAAAAGCACATCATTGTTACAAGCTAGACAAGCAGTAACAACAGCAAGCATTTATTGAGCACCTAGACAATGGAAATACAAAAACAAAAAGGGAATAGTCCCTGCCCTCAAGGGGCTTGTGAGATCTAAAAGCAAACACAAATCCCAATCTTCATAAAGCCAAGGCCACAAATAACTGCCCAGAGTCACTTAAGGGCCCCTTTCTTTTCCCCTCTCAAAGGGTTGAAGATTGACTACGAAAAGTTTATGATTGGGTCCAATGCTCTCTCAGTCACTAACACACAGGGAATGGGCACCACACTCAGCACTGGGCCACAGGCTTATAAAGGCAAGGCTAAAGGGGCTATTGAAAATGGAAATGTTGCAAATTTATGAAAAAGCAAAGTCAGTGAGATGGAGCTTAACTCAATTTTAGCTATTAGAATACAAATCTTCTTAGCAACTGGAAGAACATTAAAGACAGACTTAGGATAGACTTTGAGGATGCAGCAGTTTAACATGAAACTACTTCAGACATTTTTAGATAAGACTCCACACGACCTTAACAGCAAACTTAGAATGAAATGACCAAGCAGCAGAACATGCTGGGCCACTAAATCCTTGCAGATATAACCCACAGTTCTTTGAGACTTAATTTCTTAATTGTATAAGTGCAGGAGTGTGCAAAACACGTAGTTCTGTGGAGGCATGTGTGAAATCATTACTAATCTATAGTTCCATAACTTTTAAGTCACAGAAGAGGCAGTGTGGGAGAATCAAAACAGAATTAGTTAAAAAAAAAAAACACCTGGTTTGATGTCTTGACATTTCTGAGCTATGTGACCAGGCAAGTCACTTCACCCTTGAGCCTCAACTTTCCTCACCTGTAAAATGGGGATAATCATAATTCTCTACTACCTATAGCACAGAATTGTCTTTAAAAAAAAGTTAGCTTTCACTGCTCTGACCAAGTGCCTCTGGCCTTGGCTGTAGTTCTCATGTTACCTTCTACACTGTTTTCACAATCTTCTGATATCAAAGGATTTGTAGAGGTGTGAGGAGCAGAGAATACGATTTTAGGGGAGACACTGTTTTACATCAAAATTTTTTTCCTGGCAAATAAAGTACAAAGAGTACATAAGCAATTAAAAAAGACAGACTAGGGAGCAAACCCCAAGGAGCTGGTCCCATAAAGCCCTGGACATTCTGTATGAGCAAATATTACAGGATGCTCGACTTTACAGGCCACATACTAGCTCGGTGCTTTCATAGGTGTCACATAACTGACAAGGGATCCCGTGTTTGATAATTACAAACCACTGGGCTTATGAGAACCTTCCAATTTGGGGGTAGTGAGAAGGGAGACAAAGTCAACTGAGAAAGAAAATGCCTGGTCCATGCCAGTGGGATAAACCAAACTGTTGGGAACGGGAGGCAATTTTGTAAAAGTTGTTAGATATCTTTTACTTGTCACTGAGTTGGAAACTTCAAATGACTAAGCATAGTTTCAGTCATCAAATAAGCCCTTAAGACCACTGTTTATGCCAGGGATAGCTGAGGGGAGAAAGGAAATCAAGAGTTTCAAATGCAGTGTGCTGGCCACTAATAGCGCAGACAGATCAGGTGATTACGGCAATAAGAGAGATTCTCCACTGGAATGTCTGCAGGAGAACCTGAGTCTGGGAATCCACTGAGGGGTTGTGCAATGTTCCCTTCTCTTTCATGTTAATGTGTGTGTGAAGGAGGAACAACTAATAATGGCTGGAGAGCACTTCGAATCCCTTTGAAAACTATATTCTGTACAGAGCTGAAGGCAAACAGGACAAAACTGGGAAGGCAGGCAGGCGTGAATATCCCCAAGCATCTTAGGATGTCCTTCACCCCCCAGATAGGAAAGGAGATGAAGGAAATACAGCATACTGCAGAGCACCAGGGCCTCTGGCACTCAGGATGGCTAGCTATGTGCAATAAAAACAGTCTACAAGCATAAGCAACTCTGGGGGGCAGACACCAGGCTGAGGGTGGGAGCACTACAAGGCCAGTCCTGGAGGGAACAGCAAAGGCCTCTTTTGGGAGCCCTTCAGGGATGATCCCCTCCAGCCCAAAGGGGTGGCAGGAACGCCAGTAAAGTGCTGACTCCTGCAAGCCTGTCCCTGCCCCCCATACCCTTCCTAGGCAGAAAAGGGGGAATGGAATACTCCTTGTTCCCCATTGGTACCTGCAGACTCTCCCTCTCACCCCCACCCAGGAACCCCTGCTCCTCTGAGGTTTGTTCACTCGATCCATACTTACCACTGAATCCAAAGTCTCGTAGCTGTTGTCTCCCATCCCCCAGGTCACAGCCCTCCCTTCTTCAGTGTCTGGCTCCCCATCTTTCTCCTCTTCCATTGCTGCCCTCATACTAGGGAACTTCAACATATACAGTGATTCTCCCTTGAAACCCCTAACCCAGGGGTAGGGAACTTGTGGCCTCAAAGCCACATATGGCCCTCTATGTCCTCAAGTGCAGCCCTCTGACTGAATCCAAACTTTACAGGACAAATCCCCTTAATAAAAGGACTGGTTCTGGAAAACTTGGATTCAGTACAAAGGTCACACCCAAGGACCTAGAAGGCCACATATGGCCTTGAAGTCAAAGGTTCCCAACCCCTGCCCTAATCACTCAGGTCTTCAATTTACTCATTTCCCAAGATCCCCTCTTCCTCCTCACCAGAGCTACACACAGAAACAGTCATACCCTGGATCCTGGCATCACCCAAAAGTGTTCTATATCCATGTCCAGAAACTCTGAAATTATCACAATCTGTCATCTCTGCACCCCTCCCTCTGCCTTACAACCAACCCCCAATACTGTTCTTCCTCCAAGCCCCTCAGCCCTCAGTTCTTTCCTAGGCCATCACCTGTCCACTGGCTCCACTCTCTTCCTTTCCCTAACTTGACCCCTTTGGAGAACAGTTCAATTTCACACTCTCCTCTTCTCTGGAGACTCTTGATTCCTTCTTGCCAAGTCCCAGTCCTGGCTTACCTTCACCATCCCCTGCTTTAGTTTCTACTCACCTGCTGTTGAATCAAACTGGGAAAAAAAATTAAAAAAAAACAGTAATGACTGGAGCCCCTACAAATGTATGCTATATAATCTCAAATGGGCCTTCAGGGCAGCAAGGCAATCCTTTAACATATTCTCTAATCCTGTGTCACTCATCACTCCACACTCTCTCAGCTTTTATGACCCTAGCCCTCTCCTGGTTGTCCTCCTACTTGCCTGACCATGCTCTTTCAGGCTCCTTTGTGGGATCTTCAGCCAAGTCATGCCCAATAACTATGGGCTCTAAGTATCTTTCCTGGACCCTTTTCTCCCTCTAAACTAATTCTCTTGGCAATCTCATCAACTCTTTTACTATTCAGTCATTCCAGTCATGTCCAACTCTTTGTGATCTTTTTGGAGTTTTCTTGGCAAAGATACTGGAATGGTTTGCCATTTTCTTCTGTTTCTCATTTTACACACGAGGAATGAAGCAAATGGGGTGCAGTTACTTGCCCAGGGTCACACAGGTGGTCAGTGTCTGAGGTCACATTGGAACTCAGGAAGAGGAGTCTTTGGCACTCTACCCACTGCACCACCTAGCGCATCGATTGACATGGATTTAATGTTCATCTCTAAGCAGATGATTCTTAGATTTGTCCAGCCTTAACCTTTCTCTTTTCCTCCAGGCTTGCATCCCCCAACTGCCTACTAGACATTTCAAGCTGGATGCCCTGTAGATATTACTGAACTCAGTATTTCCAAAATCAAATTCTCTTTCCCCACAAAACTTCCCTTCTTCCTTTCTTATTACTGTGGAGGGCACCACCACCATCCTGCCGGTCTCCCATCCTAGGTGTCATCCTTGACCCCTCATGCTTTTGCCCAGCCCCCACCAATATCCAATCAGTTGCCATTTTCACCTTCAAAATGTCTTTCTAATACGCCCCCTTCTCTCCTTGGCTACTGCCCCCACTCTGGTGCAGGGCCATCGACTCACACCTGGGTTATTGCAATAGCCAGCTGGTCAGTCTTCCTGCCACAAGTCTCCCCCCACTCCACTCCATCCTCTACTCAGATGTCAAATGGATCTTCCTAAAGCTCAGGTCTGAACATGCCTATGTCTCTCTGTCTCTCTCACACATACCCACACACCAACTCAATTAACTCCAGGGGCTCCCTACTGGCCCCAGGATCAAATACAAAATCTTCTGGCTTTCAAAGTCTTTCATAACCTGACCCCTTCCTCCCTTTCTAGGCTTCTTACACCCTGACATATTCTGTGATCCACTGACACTGGCCCCCTTGCTATTACAGGACATTCTATCTCCTAGCTCCAGGCGTTTTCACTGGCTGTCCTCCAGGCCTGTAATGTTCTGCTTCCAGGCTTCATTTTAGTTCCCAACATCATCAGTGTGTGATTATCCCCATTTTGAAGACAACTAGATTTTGAGGCAGTTAGGTGGTACAGTGGATAGAACCTTAGTCCTAGAATCAGGAAAACCCAAGTTAAAATCTAGTCTTCGATACTTAGGTGTCAGACAAGACACTTAAGCTGCCTCAGCTTCCTCATCTGTAAAATGGGACAATAATAGCACTTACTTCCCAGGGTTATTGTGAAGGGCAAACGACATATTTGCCAAGTGCCTGGCACATAGTAGCCACTTGCTGAACACTTGTTCACTGAAGGGTTCCCAGTTTAATGCTTTTTTTTCATTCTGTGCTTCTTTCAGACAAATGCTGATGTCAGAGTAAGAGGCAATAACTGTGGGCTTCCCTGATCTCTCCTCTCCCCCAGTTAATGGTCTTTCTTTCCTCAGATTACTTGCATGCAAATATCTACACAGTAATACCCCCCGTAGAATGTAAGCTCCTTGAGGGCAGGGACTCTATTTTCTTCTTTTTATCCTACCTTGCTAGTAATAGGTACTTAATAAATGTGGAATTCTTGAACTGGTCAGAGAAGGAGAGGCTTGGGGTGACTGGTAGCTCTTGAAGGATAGGGACAGAGGAGAACAGAAGGGAGAGGGCTTTCCAGATGGAGACCAGGCTAGTAAAATTGTGAAAGCTTAACTTGTATCTGACGAGCAGTCTACCTCATCTAAAGTATGTCTGGTGGTGGGGGGAGATGGGAGATGAGCCCCTTGGGGCAGAATGGAGAGAATCCTAGAAAAGCAGGTTGGGGACATATTGTACATGGCCCTGAATGCAGCACTAACAGTTTGGGATTTACACTGTAGGCAGTGGGAGCCATTAAAAGTGGGTTTTGTTTTGGCAGGGAAGCGATATACTCAAAGCCCATTTGAGGAACTTGAGGAACACTGGCTTCCCAAGCAAGAAGAATCAAAATGGAGGGTTAGGTTCAGAGAATGTAGAGCTTCAAGAGAATCCAGGTAGTTTTGCAAGTGTGAAAACTAAGGCTCAGAAAGCCACTGTCATCTATGTAGTCAGGAATGGAATTAGGATTCAAAACCAGGTTTGTAGCTTCCCAAGTCCCTTCCTTTCCTCTTAATCATGTGGTTCTTCCCCACACACTGTCTCCCAAAGCCTCGCCTTTCCCAAGTCCCAGGAATACTAGTGGTGCTGCTTGGTATTCCATATGCCTTCTCCCAGTTTTAATCAGTTGCCAAGCATTTATTAAGTACCCATTGTGTACTAAGCATATCAGGATTCAAAGAAAGGCCAAGGAGAGACCCTGCCCTCAAGCTCATAGTCTAATGGGAGAGATAACATGCAAACAACTATGTGTAAACAAGATATATACTGGATAAACTGGAGATATCAGCAACAGGAAGGCACTGGCGCTAAGGTCACAGTTACTAAGTGTCTGAGGCTCAATTGGAACTCAAGTCTTCCAGACCCCAGGCCCAACACTCTTTCTACTGCATCACCTAGCTGCCTCCAAAAAGGAGACAATCGCACATGAATGATGTATGCCTCCCAGGGTTGCTGAGAAGTGAAAATGAAGTGATGGATGTAAAGCATTTTGAAAATCCTCAAGAACAAAATAAATATCTGGTCTAAAGCAACAAGTGTTAGAAATTGCAAGCAGAGCTGGGACTACTGCCTTGTCATTTCATTTGTATTTTGGTCTTCTATGATTATATAAGCTTTATAAATGTTAGTTAGCTATCATTATGACTACTTAACTCAATCAAATTTGGGCCTTGGTCTCCCAACTAGAATGCTGGCCCCTGAGAACAGCTACCATTTTGTGTGCTCCCCACAGAACCCAGCACAGTAGCTGAGACAGAGGAAGCACTCAAATGCAGGTTGATTTGATTGGGGGAAATCGGCGAATGGTTTCATCTGCTTGTGGTCACAGGGAGAGCTGACCAGGAACAAAAGCTCTAACTTTGTCATTTCCCCTCCATTTTTATTTGTCCTTTGCATCCCAATAACCTGGTTACCATGAGGGAATGTACCCAGGAACAAATCTTTACAAGGGATACTTTTAGTGGCCCCCTTCCACTGGGCATGCTACTAAAAGAACAACTTGTACTGGGGGTAAGGAGGAGGGGGTGAAGGAAGAAACACCTCGGGCTGCTGGAAGGACCCAGAGTACTTGAGAGAAAAGATCCAGTTGAGAAAAAGAGTGGGAGTCTTTATTTTGTAAATCTTTAGCAGAAGGGAGAGGTCCTGAACTGTGTCAAGGTCAGAGAAGACTCCCTGCCAACAGCACAGTCCAGGAAGAGCTGCAACATCAATAAGAGATTTAACACTGTGTTTGCCAAGACATTCAACTGAGGGTTCTGTCTGAACATCAGAGAAGATTGCTAGCTGCTGGCTAAAAAAGATGCCATGGCCTAGTATACAGAGCATTAGGAACTCTGGAGCCCAGAGGTGCTTAAGGGATGATGTCCATACGTTCTGGTTGAGTATTCCTGCCAATAAACAGCCACAATGAGCCAAGTGCCCAACCAGGAGCCCACTGCTGGGGCCTGGACATGGCTGTTGGCCCAGGACCTGTTTTTCTTCCTTTGAAGTTCTCCTTGCCCTGGAACTTAGTGCTACTTGTAGAGGAATCTCTGCACTGTCCTGGGCTGCCAAACCATCTGAGAAAACAAGGCGATTGCCCTTTATTATTACTGAAGGTCCAGGGAATGTACCTGAAGGTCTCTTCTCCCTGGAACCTACCGCCACATATGCCAACACTGTTGACCTCACCTTCGTACACAAAGCTAGCATAAGCAACAATACCTTAGCCCAGGGGTGGGGAATCTGAAGACTGGGTCACATGTGACCCTCTTGGTCCTGAGGTGTGGTCCTTTGACTGAATCCAAACTTGACAGAACCAATCCTTTTATTAAGGTGGGATCTGTTCTGTGTAATATGGATTCAGTCAAAGGGCTGTAGGGGAGTCCTAGGGGGCTACAAGTGGCTTCAAGGCCACAGGTTCCCCACCCCTGCCTTAACCCTCTGTCTAGCAGCCACCAGGCCCCACAGAGAGCCAAGAGCCACATGCTGGGTATCTTCTGAGGCTGCTCCATCCTCTATCACCTTGGGATAAGGCACAGGAACTGGCAGCAATTCAGTCAGACCTCTTGAGACCAGATCACCAGATATTTATCAACCCAGTTCAACCCAACCCCTCTCCTTGCTGGATCAAACCATTTCCCTCTGTTGTTTGGGAAAGACTCCACACTCCATCCTCACCAGGGCCCTGCTGTTTCCCACCCGCTCTTGTCCTAGTGTCTGATTCAAAGATGCCATCTACTAAAGGACTGTCATCCCTTTCCAATCTATTACCACTCTGTACACTCTCATCCCTAATGCCTGTAAGTCCTGTATTTCCTCTAATCTCTGCTTCTACATGCTCTATGGGATTCTCATTTTATCATTAATAACCTTCTCTTCATCCTAGACCTCCTCTTCTCATGTTCTATCTCCTGACATTCACAGAAACCTGGCTCCCTCAGGAATATACTGTATCTCTGGCAACCCTCTCCAACACTAGGTCATCCTCTCATGCCCAGTACAGTAAGTCAAGAGGAAGAACAGATACATTTCTTGCTTCTCACTGCCACTCCCAGATGGTCCTTTTGCCATAATTAGTGACCTTCCAGGTTTACTCAGTCTTTATCACATAGTTCAAACCCAATGTACATATACCCTGGCCTTGAATACCACAATATCAACATTTTGGCACCCAAAACATACCTGAAAAATTATCTCCTAGACATACATGACATCATTCCCCTTCAGCTACTCAATATTCTAGCCAAACTGGCTAACCTCCCACTCAAGTTCTTGATAACATCCTCCTCCTATCTGCACTTAGTGTCTGACCACTACAACACTCACTCTCATCTTCCTTCTCTATCTATTGGCTCCTTTCCTACCACCTACCAACACACCCAAGTCTCCTCCTTCCTTGAAAAGTCTTCACTCAATCCTGCCACTTCAAATTACCTTCTTGTACCTCTTCTCTCTTTTGCAGTCAGACAGCTAGTGTCTTCTAAGTCTAGTTTCTTGACTAGCCTCCATTTCTTTACCTCCCACGCACCTTTCAATCCCTTGTTTCCTGGGTTCCTGACCACACTACTTAATAAACTGTTCTCACCAACGGTAGCAATGATCTCAAAAGCTAAATCTGATAGCCTGTTCTTAGTTCTCTTTTGCCTTTCATCTCTGTGAAGCATTTATGACTGCCAAACACCTTCCAGTCAGGGGTGGGGAACCTGAGGCCTCAAGGCTACATGTGGCCTTCTAGGTCCTCAAGTGTAGCCTTGTGACTAAGTCCCTTTGACAGAACAAATCCTTTTATTCAGGGGATTTGTTCTGTGAAGTTTAGATTCAACCAAAGGGCCACACTTGCGGACCTAGGGGGCCACATGTGGCCTTGAGGCCACAAGTTCCCCACCCATGTCTTCTCCCTTGGTTTCTTCAATACTGCACTCTCCTGATTCTTCTCTTACCTACCTAACACACTCTCAGTTTCCACTGCTTAATCATCATCCATCTCCTGTCCACTAAGAGTCAGTATTCACCAAGGTTCTACCCTGTGCCTTCTCTAGCTATATAATCTCTCATCAAGCTTCAGTAGTTCCTACAAACAGGACCATCTCTATGTGGGTGATTTCCAAATATCCATATCCAACCCTAATATCCCTTCTGAACTCCAATCACATGTCATCCACTGCCCCATAGAGATCTCTATCTGGATGTCTCAAACTAGATGTGTCCAAAACAGAACTTGTTTGTTTTCCTTCTGTAACCTACCCCTCCCCCAAGCTTCCCTATTTCTTCTTAGGGTTCCATCATCATTCTGGACATAGAAATATGGAACCTCAAGGTCACCTGTGACTTTCTTGTCCCCAGATCTTTTTGTCTCTACCTCCACATTTCTAAAATCAGTCTCCTCTCCACTAACATGGCTACCATTACAAGTCAGGCTCTCATCCATCACCTCTAGTCTGGATCATTATAACAGGCCTCTTAACATTTCTAGTCCTTCCCTTCTCAGAACTGAAAAAAGTCTTTAATTTGGCTTTTAAGAGCCCCTTAGAACAAATATATGACAGGCAGCATGTCCTAATATATAGAAATCCAGTGTCAGAGTCAAGAATATCTTTGTTCAAGTATGGCCTCTGACACACACTGGCTATGTGACCTTGGGTAAGTTATTTAAACTCTCAGTGCTCCAGTCAACAAAAAATATATTAGAAATGGCACAAAGGTTTTTGATCTGAATTGACAAGTGTTTCTTATAAATTACATGTTTAAAAAAAAAACCCCTAAAAACAAAATGTATATTTGGGAATAATGCTTCCTTTTCAAAGAATAAAATCTGGACTGAAATCCAGTACCTGGTTCAAAGAACCTAGTAACTACTCACAATCCTCTGAGCACTTCAAGGGAGGATATTTTCCCCAGGTGCAATCAAGGGAAATGGTTACTTAATAAATGTTTGTTGAATTTTATTAAAGATTAAGATAAGGCCCTAGGCATAAGATAAACTCAAAAGGACTGACTTTGCAGAGTTAAGGATTTTTATAGCAGAAACAAGGATTTATGTTGAGCCCTTAGTTGTGCAGTTAAAAGCATTTTAGAATAAATACAGCCCTGGAGATGCAGCTAAAGATATACCTTCCCCTTTACCTTACCAATCTTATGAAAGCTATCTTCAAATATTTATAAGAAGCTGTCAGGTTGAAGAAATATTAGACTTGTGCTGTGTGGCTTCTGAAAATAGAACTAGAATAAATGGGGAGAAGTTAAATCAATATAAAACAAAACTTTCTAACAATCAGAGCTGTCAAACCATGGCTTTCTAGGCAGTAAATTTCCCACCATTCACTGAAGATGCTCAATCAAAGCACAGAGAGAACATCTCCATGGGGAGGGAAGCTGGATTCAAAAGTTCTGAGATTCTATATACTGGACTTGGAATTCAAGGGATTAAGTACCAAGAAATGTGGCAAAAGGTGGGTTTTTGGGACTAAGTATTGGTACTGGAAGAACAAGGATAAAAGAGTGTACTTAAAATGGGAACAGGGAAGGAAGAAAAGAAAAGAAGAACAAAATACATGCAACAGGGTAAACAATGAGCCTGGGCAGATCTGGGAGGCGGAAAGAGCTTAAGAAGGAATGGTAGCCAAAAACAAAACTCTGTATGGGAGAGGCAGCCTGGTGCTGGGAGAAATGTTGGATTTGGAGTCACAGGAGTTGGGCTGGAACCCAGGCTCCATCACTGATTAGCAGAAATGTTGCTTCTGGGCCTTGGATTCTTCATCTGTAAATGAGGATGTGGGACTAGATGATTTTAAGGTCCTTTCCAGCTCTAAATCTATGAATCTAAGCATGCAATATGTGGAAGATGGTTGCTGGGGAGGAGGTAGGCTAACAACTGGGCAATTGCAGAACAGTGAATGGAAAATGAGGAGGTTGGACTAGATGGCCCCTGAAGCTCTTTCCAGCTCTAGATCTAAAATCCTATGGGTGACCTTGGGAAAATCACTTCCCTTTCCTAGGCCTCAGTTTCCTCCCCTGTAAAAATAAGGGGGAAAAAAAAACTATAGTCTCTAGGGTCTCTTCTAGGCCTCAGATCTATGATCCTAGGTGTGATCTTGAACAAAGGTGGGATAACTTCACCTCCCAGGCCCTCATTTTTCTCATGCCCCCTCCTGGACATTTTCCAGCTAGTCAATGTCCTCTTTCAGCTGTAGCCTTCAGTATTGAACACAAAATTCCCTGGTCTCCATGGTGCCTGCCATCTCCTGATCTCTAATCCCTCCTAGCTATAGATGTGTGGACCTATGAGGTACTGGGAAGATGAGGGGCGAGGACAGAGAAGACGCCAAGGCTCTGGCGAGTGAGTAGTTGGGTTGCTAGGAGCAGAGAATGGCAAGGGGCCCACCGTGGGGGAAAGGAATCAAGGGAAGGGGGGGGGGGTCGGGAGAGAAGGCAGAGACAAAGTGGGGGAGGGGAGGAGCCAAGGTCTCGGACGATTGAGAGGAAGGGGGTAGGAAGGGCTCCCGCGGTGTGGATGTAGGGGATATGA
>NW_027186361.1:1377612-1392504 GCF_028583685.1 Petaurus breviceps papuanus | reverse complement strand
GGTATCAAGGAGAGAGAGATCGAGGAGGTGCCGGGGTGCCCGGGTCCAGGGGAAGGGGGTTCGCAAGGGAGTGGCGGGAGCCGGGGGGGGGGGGGGGGGCGAGGAGCAGGTGCCGGGGTCCCCGGGGAAGGGCGGGAATCGAGCAGAGAGAGCCCCCCGGGGAGGGAGGCGAGGAGCAGGTGCCGGGGGAGGGGGTGGGCGGCGCCATACCTGTTGGTGTGGAAGCGGTGCAGGGGGTCCGTGCGGTGGCAGGAGGACAGCTGGCAGCCGAAGTCGCTGACGTCCAGGCAGCCCGACTCCTCGCTGAAGCAGGTGCCCGGGCCGCGCGGGGGGCCCAGCAGAGGGAAGGGCTCCTCGGGCGTCAGGAACTTCTCGGCCAAAGCCGCCGCGGCCCCGTCGTCCGCCATGCTGCCGCCGCCGCCTTCGCTGCTGCTGCCGCTGTCTCCTCCTGGCCTGGGCGGGCGGGCACCGGCGGCGCTGCTCACAGGCCGCCCGCGGGCATGGGGGAGGGGGCCCTGCGAGGCCTGGGAAGCGAGGAGACTGCGACCACCGCCGCCGCCCAGACTGCCCAGGCTGCAGCACTGGCCACCGCCTCCTCCTCCTCCGCCTCTTTCTGCTCCTCCTTCGCCTCGCCCGACGACGACTACGCCGCCGCCACGCCCGCCACAGGCGCTGCTAAGTACAGCGGGCGGCTGCGGGCGCCTGGAGGGGACGCGGAGTGCGCATGCGCGGACCTCTGCCCCCTGCTGGATTGGAGGAGGAACTGAGCCCTGCAGCGGCTGGGAGATGCGGGAGGTGGCTCAAGGCCAAGGCCAGGTAACTCTATTGCAGGGGCAACCGGAAAAGGAGATGATCCCTGACCTCTGGTACTCAAACACACACACAGGAACCCAGCCACCGAATAACAAACCACTGGAACTCGGAAGGCTTCGGCTTTTCAAAGGAGAGAAGCCTTGCTTTGGTGGGCCGAGGGAAACTGGAACTCTAGAGAACTGGGGGAGGCCCGTCCTGGCCAAAGAATTATATATGTTATATATGTGTGTGTATATACATATATATTATAGCCTATATATAATATGAATTATATATGTATATAACAATAATATAATAATAGATCAGTTAGAAAGAGGAGAAAAGGAGAAGATAATATGTAAGATCCTTGAGGGCAGCCCCGGTTTCCTTTTGGTTTGGTTTGGTTTTTCATCTTTGTGATCCGCAGGGACTGTTACCTAGGAGGTGTTGACAAAGTTGGTTCACAGACTGCCCTGTGAACAAGCAAGGGCCCATTCCCATCTCTTCTACCTCATCAGGAATGCCCTGCTTTCTGCTTCCCTCTAGGACTAGCCTTCTAGGCTCAGTCCAAACTGATTAAGCATTGATCATGGACCTAGAAAATGACTCACTCTTTGAGGTAACCAAACATACTGCCTCGAGTTGATGGACATATAAAACTGGCATGACCTGTTCTTAATGAAACCATACTGATTCTTTGTCATCACCATTTCCTTTTTTAAGTCATATAGAACTTGAACCTCAAAGGTCAACTTAGCCCCACTCCCTCATTTTGTAGAGGACAAAACTGAGGCCCAGGGAGAGAAAGGGACTTACTTGTCCATGGTGGTATCAGAGGCATGATTTGAACCCCATTCTCTGAGTAGGGGCAGCTAGGTGGCACCATACTGCATAAAGCACTGGGCTTGAAGTTAGGAAGACTTGAGCTCAAATCTGGCTTCAGACAGTAGCTGTGTGAGCCTGGACAAGTCACCTTACCCTGTTTGCCTCAGTTTCCTCATCTGTAAAATGATCAGGAGAAGGAAATGGCAGTCCACTCCAGCATCTTTGCCAAGAAACTCCCAAATGGGGCCAAGTGTTCTTTCCACAGTATTAGTTAGAAATCTAACCTCATTTTCCAAATGAAAAACCTTCCAGCCAAAAGGGAAGTGAGGTAACATGTATACAGATAACCTTGCAACAAATTAACAAAGCCAACATTTGAAGCCATTCTTTCTACTATGAAGAATTGGGTCTTTAATTATTTGATGTCTGTATATCTTGTCATTCTACTAGATCAGAAGTGCCCAAAATTCAATTCAACAAACATTTATTGAATACCCACTGTGTGCGGAATGTTGGTAGTACAAAGACAAAAATGAAACAAGGCTTGGCCTTCAGAAACATATATCACTGTGGGTTATGTACAACATGTACTCAGAGAAGTAAATATCAACTATTTACAAAGTTATAAAAGTAATTTCAAATTCACCACCAACTAGGAGTGGGGACAGGAAAGGCCCTCCTATGGAAGATAGTATCTGAGTTGAACTTTAGAGACAGTTAGGGGCTCTGAGAGGCAAGGGAAAGACCAAGGGGACAGTCTCTACTGTCTAAAGACTGGGAGATGGGGGGTGGCTAGGTGGCACAGTGAATAGAGCACCAGCCCTGGAATCAGGAGGACCTGAGTTCAAATGTGGCCGCAGACACTTAACACTCACTAGCCATGGACCTTCAGCAAGTCACAACCCCAACTGCCTTGCTTTCCCCCCTCCAAAAAGCAAAAATAAAAAAAGACTGGGGGATGGGAAATGGAATACGGCCTGTGTTGTGGGAAGAGTAAATAGATCAGCTGGGGTATCAATCAACCAACCAATCAATCAATAAGTGTTAAATTTCCTACTATGTGTTTCACACTGGAGAAGGAGGTACAGGCATACCTCAAAGATATATATAGGTTTGGTTCCAGACTATTGCAATAAAGGAAATATCACAATAAAGCAAGTCATACAAATTTTTTGGTTTCCAAGTACATGTGAAAGTTATGTTTACAGTATACTGTGGTCTATGAGTATGCCTAAAAAAAGTATGTGCCTTAATTAAAAATAGTTTAATGCTAAAAAATGCTGACCATTATGTAAGCCTTCAGCAAGTAATAATCTTTTTGCTGGTGGAGGTTCTTGCCTCAATGTTGAAGCTGCCGACTGATCAAGATGGTGGTTACTGAAGGTCGGGGGTCTGTAGCAATTTCTTAAAATGAGACAAAAATGAAGTTTGCCCCACTGATTGACTCTTCCTTTCTCTTGCATGCTTGGAGGCCATTTAAGGTTATTAATTGATCTTATTTCAGTATTGTTGTATCTCAGAAAATGGGAAAGCACCGAAGAGAGGGAAAGAGACTGAAGGTGCATCAGTTGAAACACATATAACATTTATCAGTTAAGTCCCAAAACAATAACAGTAGTAACATCAAACAAAGTTGACTGATCATAGATCACCATAACAGATAGAATAATAATGGAACAGTTTGAAATATTGGCAGAATCATCCAAATGTGACATATAAACATGATGTGAGCACATGCTGTGGAAAAAAATGCAAATATCTGCAAAGCACAATAAAACAAAGTATACATGAACAAAGAATGGAACAGTCCCTGCTCACTAAAGATTGATATCCTAATGGGGAAGATAAGTACAAATAGAAACATATTAGCATAAAAATAAAGTTGCTACACACAAAAAATTAAATAAATGGTAGGTTGGGAGACAAGACACTAGCACTTGGGGGCATCAGGAAAGGCTTCCAAGATAAGGGCCTCATATAAAACCTATATCAGATTGCTTACTATCTTGGGGGTAGGCCGGGATGGGGTGGCCCAGAGAAAATCTGGAAGTCAAAATTTTATAAAAAATGAATGTTAAAAATTGTTTTTACATGTAATTGAAAAAATAAAATACTGTTTTTAAAAAGATAGGTGCCTGATCTGTATCTTAAAGGAAAAGAGGGGACTCTATTAGGCAGAGGTAAGAAGGGAGTATCTTCTAAGCATGGGGCATGTGCAATGCAAAAGCACAGATGGGAGATGAGGGAAAGGAGAGAAAGCCAATTTGGCTGAATTGTAGAGTTTGGGAAGGGAAAGGTTGGTCAATGAGGCCGGAAAGAGAGGTTGAGGTCAGTTTGTGAAGCATTTTAAAAGCTAATAAGGGGAGTTCCTATTTAATCCTAGGAAGCCACTGGAGCTTTTTGAGTAGAGGAATGTCATTATTATATCTTCTATTAAGGAAAGTTGTTTTGGCAGTTGTATGTGTAACATGGACTGGAGTGGGGAGAGACTGGAGACTGAGAGGCCAATTAGAAGACTGGTACAATAATCCAGGGTAGAGAGGTGACAGAGGCCTGAACTAAGGTGGTAGCTCTGTAAATGGAGATAAAGGGTTAATTTGGAGAGATGTTATACAGGTAGTTATGAGATTTGGTGAATGGACTGGATATGTGGGGTGAAGGAGAGTGAGGAGCCAAGGATAATACCAAGATGACAAACCAAAGACATTGAGAGGACGGTTGTTGCCTTTGGCAGAAATTGAGAAGTTTAGAAGGGAAGTGGGTTTGGGGAAAAGAGAATTAGTTCCATTGTAGAGATGATTAAGACATATGATTTCAAGTGTCCTATAGGCAATCAGCGATGCTGGGTTGAAGTGGGGAGGAATGTTGAGACTGGGGTTGGATATATTGATCTGAGAATCATGAGTACTGAGATGATGGTTAAAATCATGGAAGTTGTTGGGGGGGAGAGACATACAGAGAGAGGGAGAGACAGAGAAGAGAGAGACAGAGACAGAGAAGAGAGAGGAGAAAGAGAAGGAAGAGGAGGAGGAGGAGAGAGAATAATATTCAGAGGGAGAGAAGATGAGATAGAACTTTGGGGACTACCTACAGTTATGGAGTGTGATGATAAGTCAGCAAAGAGTGAGATAGAGTAGGTATACAAGTAGGAGGAGAAACAGGAGAGAACAGTCTCAGATATTACCAAATGAGATATTTGTAAAGTGCTTAGCACTGTGCCTAGGACACAGTAAGTGCTTATAAAAATGCTTTTTCTCCCTCCTCCAAAAACCTAAACAACAGATTTAGGAGGGGAGTGTGATTAATAGTATCAAATGCAGCAGACAGGTCAAGAAGGATTGGGGCTGGTAAAAGACTATGATATTTGTGGGTGGGTAGGTGGTGCATTGACTAGAGAGCACCGCCCTGAAGTCAGGGGGACCTGAGTTCAAATCCAATTTCAGACACTTAACACAAAAAATAGCCATGTGACTTTGGGCAAGTCACTTAACCCCAATTGCCCTACCCTCTCCTCTCCAAAAAGAGCAAAAAAAAAAAAAGACTGAGATTTGTCAATAAAAAGATCATTGGGAATTTGGGGGAGAGTTGTTTCAGTTGTATGATAAGGTTGAAAGCCAATTTGCAAAGGGTTGAGGAGAGGAGATGAAAGGAGATTAATAGACAATCTGTCTGGAAAGATAGGCTGGAGAAAAACCTCTGTGAAAGGTTTTAAAGGTTAAAACAAGTTTTGGGGCGGCCAGGTAGCACAGCGAGTAATAGCACCCGCTCTAGTGTCAGGATGACCTGGGGATCGAATCCGGGCTCAGACACTTAGCACCCACCCAGAAACACCTGGCCCTGTAACCTTGAGCAAGTTACTTAACCCCGATTGCTTAAAAAAAAAAAAGGTTTGTGTTTGATCCTAGAGGCAATAGGAGCTTTGGGGGCACGGGGGCGACATGGTCAATCCTGTGCTTTAGGAACATCACTTTGACAGCTGAAAGGAGGAAGGACTGGAGTGGGGAGACCCTAGATCTAGGCAGAGACCAGCCAGCAACTAGTGCAGTGCTGAGTGCAGTGATGTAGGGCTGAAGGGATGAGGGCCTGAAACAGGGCGGTGGCTGTGTTAGAGGAGTTCAAAGACAGATGGGAGAGGTATTGTGGAGTCTAGGAGACTTGCCACCCGGTTGAGCTTGAAGGTGAGGCCGGGGTAAGAGTTAATGACACCTATGAAGATATCCTTTGCTTGCTTTAACATAGCGTCCCATGCTGCGCTCCAGGAGTCTGCCTCCAGGCCCACCCCGCCCGTTTCCCCGAAGCCCAAGGGCATTGTTTCGGCCAGTAAGGACCAAGGGAGCACTGCAGAACCATCAAACTCTCCCGGGGTCAGGCCCCGGGAGGCTCCGGACGGCAGAGCCACAGGGTCCTGGAGGGCTGCATGATAGCTCCCCCGGCGCTCCCTCCTCCCCTCCCGCCCACCTCTCGACCCACTATACTGCGGTCAACGTGCGCCACGCCCTCCGATCAGGGGCGGCGGCCGCCGGGCTAGCTGCTGCCTGCAGATGAAAGCCCACCTCCCGACCTGGGGACCCGCACTGCAGCCCAGTGAGCTGGCTCCGGCCCGGTATGGTCCGGCCCGACCCGGCTGGTAGTCAAGGCCAGGCCTAGTAAACCCTGGGCAGAGATGCGATCAGCCAGCTCTGGAGGCGTGCGCATGCGCCTGCGCAGCCCAGCCAAGGGGACTGGAGCGCAGGCAGGTGCTTAGCGCTCATCCCTCCTCCATCCTGGGGGCCGCCCTTCTCGGGGTCCAGAGCTGTAAAGCAGCCGGCGGACATTTAGTCAAACCGCCTCCATTTTATGGATCGAATAGCCAGGATCCAGAGGCCATGGGGGCGGGGCAGAAAGGGAATAAACGTGTATAAAGTGCCGACTGTGTGCTAGCCACTACACTAAATGCTTGACAAACCTATTTGACCCTCACAACAAGCTTGAGTTATCCCCATTTTACAGTTGGGGAAACTGAGGCAAACAGAGGTTAAGTAACTTGACTTGCCCCGGGTCACATGGTAGGTTTCTGAAGCCAAATTTGAACTTCCTGACTCGGGGCCCAAACCTCTCTCATTTGCACCACTTAGCTGTCTCTGCATCTCATTTCACAGAGAAGGAAACTGAGACCTGGGAAGGTACTTCACCTCTCTTTATAGCCATAGTGGAAGGGATCTCAGACACCATCTAGTTCAATCCCCTCATTTTACAAGCCAGGAAATTGAGCGACTTTGCCCAAGGGTACACACAGGATCCTATATTTAGAATTGGAAATAACCCTCATTTGACAGATGAAGGCTCACAGTGAGTCATAGTGAGGCCTGTGGAGGTCCTTGACCTCTTTATAATCCTAGCCTCCGAGCTGGAAGGGGCTCAAAGGGCTAATCTCTCATCTTGCATATTAAGAAACCAAAGACCAGAGAAGGCAAGGATTTGTCCAAGATTGCATAGGGAGGGGGCAGCTAGGTGGCTCAGTGAGTAAAGCTCCAGCCCCAGAGTCAGGAGAACCTGAGTTGGGTTCCAACCTCAGACACTTAACACCCACACAAAAAAAACCATCCGTGTAACCTTGGGCAAGTTACTTAACCCCCATTGCCCTCCCCCCAAAAAAAAAAGATTGCATAGGGAGTAAGCATCAGAAGCAGCATTCGAACCCAGATCTTCTGACTAGTACCTATAACCCCAGGCTTTAAATGTTGGCTACTCCACAGAAAAGGGAAGGACAAAGAAGTAGGCTTTCTGTCAGCTACCTGTCAGAAGGGATATCCCTTTCGTTCATTGAGTAGAGTTCCAGATGGCATGGTCAAGCTAGCTAGCTGGGTCTCACACTCTCTTCTGGCCACAACCCTGAGCAGGAGTTTCTGGGAGTAAAGATTTTCCCACCACTCCAGCTTCTTTTTTCCTAGCTATCCAAGGGATCACACAGGAGAGGAGAGTTGTCAAAAAGCAAAGAATGACCAGTGATCACTTCAGGGAAAAACTGGGAGGACGGAGTGAGGTACAGTAACTGGAAGATGTATCAGTTTCAGAAAGAGAGGGAGTCTTTGAGGTTCACTACCACCCAAGCCTCAGAATCCACAGACATGCAAAATGCTGCATGAGCCTGCATTCCTCAGGATTTGTATTTCCAAGCATGGTAACAGGGAAACTCTTGCCAAAAGAAAATGCATGTCACACATTGGGTATGCCAACCCACAGTAAGCAGGTGGCTCCTCTTTTTCCTTAAATAACTGGGCCTCCTGCTGATTCTAGGACCCTTCATCATTTTTCCCCTACACTTTGGGTTTTCCATATGCAAAAGAAGGTTGTGAAGGTTACCTTGGCAAATACTACCAACCATGAGCTCCAGCTTCTCCCATTGTAAATTGAGGAGGTAATAAATATTCAGGCTGAGCCATCGTTCCTCAGATGCATAAAATACATGTAGCAAATGTTTGTGGAGGCAGATTACAAATAAAAAATGTAATAACGTTGGTATGCCAGCACTCATAGGCTCTCAGAGCTAGAGCTGGCAGAGACCTCTGAGGTCATTTAATCCAAGACCCTCATTTTACAGAGAAGGAAACTGAGGCCCAGGGAGGAAAAGGGACTTATCCAAGGTCACACATAAGAGCACAGGATGGGGCTAGAGGGGATGTCAAAGGCAATCTAATACAATTCTCTGATTTACAAAGGAGGGAACAGATCCAAGCAGGCATTTAACTTCTGCCTCACAGTCAGTCAGCAAGCATTTAAGTACCAGGTACTGTGGTAAGGGCTGGGGAAAAGGCAAAAACAGTCCCTGCCTACACGGTTTACATTCTAATCTGGGTATATACATGATATATACCAAGTAGATGAAAGATCATTTGAGAGAAGAGGCTAGTAGCTGGGGGATAGAGGGGAGGTGCAGGAAAGGCATCTCTCAGAAGGTAGGACTTGAGCTAAGTCTTTTGTTTGCCTTTTGGAGGGGGGAGAACTGGGCAGTTGGGGTTAAGTGACTTGCCCAAGGTCACACAGCTAGTAAGTGTTAAGTGTCTGAGACTAGATTTGAACTCAGGCCCTTCTGATTTCAGGGCCTGTGCTCTACTCACTGTGCCACTAACTGCCCCTAAGCCAAGTCTTGAAGGAAGTTCAGGGATACAAATGATCATGTTCTCAGTCACAGTCTTAGAGTGGTCTCTTAGAGACCTCCTCATTTTCTAGATAAGGAAACTGAGGCACAGAGTGGCTTGACTTTAACCACCAGGTCTTTCCTTTTGACCCCCAATGCCAGCACCCTTCCCACTCTGCCAGGCTCCCTGTAGCTGTGAAAACTGCTAGAGATTTTACTTTCACATCTGTATTTCTTGTGAACAATTAGTCAAAATGGGGGTTGTTTCCTTGAAACAGTAGTTGCTTGTGTCTAGTCCGTCCCTGGACCAAGCAGGGTCTCTGGTTGGCTTGTAGATCAGTCACAAGCTGAGTCTGTATTTATATAATAATTTCTATAATGCTTTTTTTATGGGAGATTTTTTTAACAACGTCACTTCACCTAGAAGGTAACCACCAAGGTAAGACCAAGGGCCCCCAAGCTGTGATCACCCTAGCTATAGGAGAGATTTGGGTGGTTTGGGGCTTGGCGGAGGTGGGTGGGACTCCACCTTCCCAGTGCCAGGCTGATTCTGCCTCCATCATCATAGTCGCTTCTGCCAATCTGTTCCTTTTTATGATTAGATTGAAACATGAAGCATGCAACCTCAATTAATGAGATTTCAACTGGAACACTCAAAATTCATCTTTGCTTCAATTGCTAGGCTAATCATAAGAAAATCGGCAAGTGTGGTCTAGTGCAAGGAGAGGCTTTTAACTCTTTTGGTATTCTGGACTCGTTTGGCAGTCTGTTGAAGCCTGTGGACCCTGTCTCAGAATCATGTTTTAAATAACTGAAGGAAATGCAAAATTTCAGCTAGAGGTTAGTGAAAATTAAAATGTAGTCCTAGTCTTATCCATGTATCCATAGGTCACTTGGGGGGTCTCTGGCTCCAGGTTAAGAACCCCTGGTCTAGTAGAAGGAGCCTTTGACTGGACAAGGAGCCCGAGAATCTTGGGTTCTAGTACCAGTTTTGTTTGGCTGCGTAACCTTGGTCAAGTCTCTTCTTTCTAGGCCTCAGTTTCCTCATCTGAAAAATTCAGGAGTTGGACTAGATGGTTTCAGTGGCCATTGTCTCCTCCTGCCAAAAATCCCATGCTTACTATAGGATTTTAGAGTCCCCATTGACATAGCTGTTGCCCAGTTAAGGGAACCTGGGAAGGGAGGCTGCCTGTCATACCCCAGGCAAAGCAGGCCTTCCTGAAATGTGTGCTTGAGGGGCTCCAGGTTTAAACTGGCCTGTTCCTCATTCCCACCAACATTATGCTCCCCCTTTACCCAAAACTTCCTTTCAGGAGGTCTAAAATCAGCCATTGACTTGATTGCACACGTGGGCCATATGGTCTTGCTGCCTTTTATTTCTCCAATGGAAAGGACTCATGAATCACCTCACTTGCTTTTCTCCCTTGTACCAAGCATACACTCCTCTCAATGACTTGTTCCTATTACTCAATAGGAATCCTTTGTCCCCAGAGCTCCTTCTCAAATGGTGTGGCTTTGGTGAGCAAAGCTTTCAGAGGGAAATGATGGAAGGAATAATCTGACTCCTGCTTGGTTGAAGTTATTGGCTGGGCCACTCACCTTTTAATAAAAGTGAAATCTGATTAAAAGTGGAAGATGGTGTGTGGGAATGTCTCCCTCCACAGAATCAGGAGGCTTGATTCTTAGACCAGCCTAAGGACCCCTAAGGATCCCTTGGGGCAGCTAGGTGATACCACAGTGCATGAGTCAGGAAGACTCATCTTCCTGAGTTCAAATCCAGCTTCAGACACTTACCAGCTATGTAACCCTGGACAGGTCACTTATCCCTATTTGCCTCAGTTTCCTCATCTGTAAAATGAGCTGGAGTAGGAAATGGCAAACCATTTCAGTATCTTTTCCAAGAAAACCCCAAGTGGGGTTGTGAAAACAACGAGACAACCAGGACCTCTAAACTCTGATTACCACTACACCACTTCCCCTGCCATTTGATCCTTAGATGTGCCTCTGGCTGATTTTCTCTATTCTTAGGTCAGGCCCTTATTTATTGCATGTCTATACTGTAACACACATGATCTCCTTGCCTCAATGGTTGACAATGGGCAAACACTGTTATCAGAAGGGTCCCCAAAGGGATCATTTTGATCTCCTACCATATCAGTGTTTTGAAACCTCTGATGGATCCTGTACGACAGATAAACCCAGCGCACTGGAGGGCTGCTAGCACAGGTTCACTCTTGATCTGGTCAGACAGGAAAGACACTAAGAAGGGGTTAATGATCTTACTTTATTCTAGTCTAGTTTTCTCATAAGAGGTTCCTGATAATGGGAGTACAACTTCTACAGCATTCTCTAATCACCCTTCTTGCCTGGAGAGAAGGAGGGGCAACTACTCCTACATCTCAATGGGGTCAATGGAGACGAGCACAACTTGTGTGTCCCCCTAAATCCCCTCAAGCCTCAATGGGGGCCAACTGAGGCATGCACAGCATTCCAGCTTGTGTATTCAACCCTAAGATTCCCCCCAAAGCCTTGATGGGGGCCAATCAAGGCATGCACACTATTTGTGCATTCAACCCTAAAGTTCCCCAGTCACTGACCAATGCCTATCTGCTTTATAGGGGCAACAGACAAAGAAGACATAGTGCCAGCAATAGTCTCACAAATTTACATCACTCCATCCCTGTATCTCACTGGGCACTCACAGTGGATGTTTATATGATTTATCATGATATAACACTGCACCAGCGTGGTGGAGATGTTTGGAACAATAATCATGGGAACTCATATCTGATGCCTGGGAACAAGAGATGGTTATGGCTATGGATCCTGGGAAAATGAACTCTAAGAAATAATAACAAGAATTCACTTTACACACACTAAAAACCACCTTACTTACAGATTTTCATTGCCTTCTAAACTAAAGTCAGGGTTCTTTCTGTCAGCACTGTGGGTTTCCTTCACTTAGGTCTGATCCCCTAGGGCTGAGAAGGCAGAATGGGGCAGTAAACAGAGCACTGGGACATGGAGTCAAGATGATACGAGTTCAAATCAGATATAACTAGCTCTAAGACTTCAGATGAGGGACTTCATTTTCCTAGCTCTCATTTTTCTCCTCTGTAAAATGAGGAATTTGGGCTAGATCATGCCTTCTAGCTTCAGATCACTGATATTAAGGCAGGGTTCAAGGCTGTCATTCATCTGAGTATCTCACCAGTTACCTGTTACATAGATGCTCAGTAAATGTTAGATTTTTGTTAATTTCCTCCCTTCTGGAACTATTCCCAACAATGACTTTGGTTATAGAGGACTTCCTCCCTAATGGTTCTTTTAATAGAATGTGTGTGTGTGTGTGTCTGTATGTGTGCTAGGAGGAGGAATAAAGGAGAAAGGGACTTCCTTTGTCACAAATGCTTACCTGTGTTACAGAAGCCAAACCCCCGCCTTTTATTTTTCTTCCACCAGAGGGAGCAGCTTCCCATCCATCTTCAGGTTTGAAGAGGAAAAGTGGCTAAAAAGATGCCTGTAAATTTTATTCTCTCTGCAAAGGTTGTAAATTTCCAGGCCTTGCCTTTAAAGGCTTACGTAGCAGATGATATTCAGACCTCCCCACTCCCCCTCACCCCCCCATTCCCCCGCTCCCGCCGCAAGCCCCAATGCATGCCGGCCAATTTCTAACCCAGAATTCTAGCTTTCAGTAAATGAATGATCAGAAGCAGATGCTATAGGGAGCCACCTTCTTATCCCTCCCCTCCAGGAAGAGGAAGATGGTGATGATGCCATGCTAGGAAAGGACCAAGGCCTCAGCCCACCTTAGTCATTAATTGGGGAAAGTGACGACAGGCCTGAAGACCTCTTGAAATGACTGCACGGTACCTGACATACAGTAAATGCTATATAAATGTTAGTTATTGCTACTATTACCATTATTATTATCATTATAATAACCCAATGCAAAGAGAATTTACTTCCTGGCTGAAAGAGCTTTCTCTCCTTGTGGGTAACTCTTTATCAGGGCCCAAACAGAACTAGTTTGATCCATCTTCCATATGACTACTTGAAATTCTTGAACAGCCCTCTCATGTGCCCTCCCCCCCCCGCCCCCAGCCCCATAATAATTTAAGAATTGCTACCCTGGGTCAGGCTCAGTTATTCTTCCTTGCTGGGCTTATTTCTAACAGGGCACTAGAGGCCATTTCCTGATTAAGTATGGTAGAACCAGCGGCTGTCCAAAACCAAAAGAAACCTTTGAGGTCATTTACTCCAGGCCTTTCAGACACCTGAGGTTTAGCAATCATTCTCTCTGATGTCAATGCCAAGACATCCATCTGATAGAGGGACCCTAATTCTATCTTAATGATTCTAAGTGGACCATATATTCATAAACTTGCATCTATGGAATTGTCCTTCAGTAGAACTTAGATTTATAGGATCTAAGATATCGAACTGAAAGGGCCCTTGGAGGCCATCTCATCAAATCCAGACCCCTTGGTGCATACCAAGTAGCACAACAAGATCCAGGGAACAGAAGTTACTTGTCCAGGGTCACGCAGAGTATCCTAGATATAAGGCTGGAGGGACTTCAGAGTACATCTAGTCCAACCCCTTCATCTTACAGATAAGGAAACTGAGGTCAAGGGGGGACACGGGACTTGTCCAAGGTCACACAGTTGTAACCGTAGATATAGAACTAGAAGGAACCTGAAACTATCTAGTCCCATCATTTAATTTTACATATGAGAAAACTGAAACCCAGAGAGAAGTAATTTGTACAAGGTCATATAGGTAGTAAGGGAAGAAGATATTCCATTCACCAGTCATGGTCCCTAACCCCTCTGATCTCCAAAAAACTCGTCAGGAATCAAAAGAATGGTCTCTAGTTTCTTGGTGGTGAGGGGAGGTAGGATGAAAATCCAAGAAGGGACTTTAAAGAAAGTTCATGGATGGCTTTCCTTTTCCTGTCTGGTGACTCCTGAACAAAGCTGTAGCCTCAGTGGTATTTTTTTCTCTACTCTAGCCACTCAGACCACAGTCTTTACATTGCAGGACGCTTGGCACTCCTTTTTTCTGGAAAGATTTCTCACGCCCACCCTTTTGGAGTAAATATGTTGGCCTTGAAATGGGGAAACCAAATAAGTGACCTGCTACATCTGTCTGCTGTCTTCCAGTGGTGCTCTGTACCTTGATGGGGAAGGACTTCCCAGAGTCACTCAATGACGCATTTTGAAGATCTCCACCCTGTCCAAGCAGCAGCTCAGTCTCCTTGTCTGGGGGATCTGTCCCCTTCTCAGAGAAGCCCCTCCCACTACCAAGATCAAATCAAAAGCCAGCTGGGCATATATTTTGTATGTGGCCAAGCTGCAGCAGAGGGAGACTGACCCTGAGCCTTGGTAAGAACTGGCCAGAATAAAGGAAGAAGGCAGGGCCATGTGTCTATCTAGGTAAGAGTCAATATGGTAGACTGGATTCGCTGTATGGAGCTCTGGACTTGTAAGACTACATCAGACATTTATTAGCTGTGTGACCTCAGGCAAGTAACTTTCCCTTTCTGAGTCTCAGGGTCCTGATCTGTAAACCAAGGGGCTTGGACTGGATGGCTTAGTTACCAGCTAACCCAAAGCAAGGAAAAGTCCTATCAGTCACAAGTAAGATTCTTGTGATTAGCTTTTGGGTTCCTCTGTCAGGTCCAGATTGGGTACTGGACATATATAATACTGATGACTTCATTTTTTGACCCTTTCCCAAACAGGTTTTGAGCCTCTTAGACTCATGAATACAGCCCCAATGCCCTCATGTACATTCTACATCACACTTATCTCCAACATAGTTTTTGGACAGAGGTTCCCAACCTAGGACCCACTGATAGATTTCATGTGGTCCATAAACTTGGATGAGGGGGAAAAAACACTTGCATCTATTTTCATTAACCTTTGGTTTTCTTTGTAACCTTTTTTTTTCTATTTTGTGCATTTACAACCATTAATCTGAGAAAGAAGGAAGAAAGGAAGGAAGGAAGGAAGGAAGGAAGGAAGGAAGGAAGGAAGGAAGGAAGGAAGGAAGGAAGGAAGAAAGAAAGAAAAAAAGAAAGAAAGAAAGAAAGAAAGAAAGAAAGAAAGAAAGAAAGAAAGAAAGAAAGAAAGAAAGAAAGAAAGAAAGAAAGA
>NW_027186361.1:1377279-1377602 GCF_028583685.1 Petaurus breviceps papuanus | reverse complement strand
AGAAAGAAAGAAAGAAAGAAAGAAAGAAAGAAAGAAAGAAAGAAAGAGAGAGAGAGAAAGAGAGAGAGAAAGAAAGCAGAAGGAAGAGAAAGAGAGAGAAAGGAAAGAGAGAGGAAGGAAGGAAGGAGGGAAGGAAGGAAGGAGGGAAGGAAGGAAGAAAGAAAGAAAGAAAGAGAAAGAAAGAAAGAAAGAAAGAGGAAAGAAAGAAAGAAAGAAAGAGGAAAGAAAGAAAGAAAGCAGAAGGAAGAGAAAGAAAGAGAGAGAAAGGAAAGAGAGAGGAAGGAAGGAAGGAAGGAAGGAAGGAAGGAAGGAAGGAAGGAAGG
>NW_027186361.1:1366499-1377269 GCF_028583685.1 Petaurus breviceps papuanus | reverse complement strand
AGGAAGGAAGGAAGGAAGGAAGGAAGGAAGGAAGGAAGGAAGGAAGGAAGGAAGGAAGGAAGGAGGGAAGGGAGGGAGGGAAGGAAGGAAGGAAGAATAAATTGACTTATTAAGTACCTACTAAGGCACTGTGCTAAGTATTTTACAAGCATTATCTCATTTCATCCTCACCACAACTCTGGAAAGTAGGTACTACTATTATCCCCATTTTGCAGGTAAAAAAACTGAGGCAGACAGACATTAAATGACTTGACCAGGGTCACACTAGCTAGCGTCTGAGGCCACATTTGAATTCAGCTCTTCCTGACTCCAGGCTCAGTGCTCTATCCACTGCACCAACTAGCTGCCTAGAGAAGGGTTCTAGAGGCTTCATCAGACGACCAGAAGGGTTCATGGTACAAGAAAAGTTAAGAATACCCAGTCTAGAGCCATCTAGTTCTCTTCCCTCACTTTACAAAAGAAAAAACTGAAAAAGACCAGAAAGGGTAATTAAGAACTGGGGTTTGAACTCAGACCCTCTGAATCAACATCCAGGAACTTCCTCTTGTACCTCACTGCCTTTTCTTAACTGTCTACAGCTACTTCAGTCTCTCCAGAAGACAAAATTACAAAGTAAAAAGCCATTTTATTTCTTTACCTTTTAACACAACTTGAATAAGTATCTAACTTAGGGGGCTACTTTTATGCTTTGTTATTATTTTTTCAATAAACCAAGTCTCACTGTGCCTTTTTTTTCCTCTGCCTAGTTTCCGTCCACCTCCCTCCTTACACACAGACACCAGAATTTCTTATTTCTGCTCATTTCTACCATTTCTTTCTTTGGCTTATAGCAATTTATTTTATCAGATTCTCATAAGGCCCTTTAAGTCACAAAGGATTTTTAGCCCTGGACAAGATAAGACTTCATAAAATCCTACGGCATTATCATGCTTCCAGGCATCCTGACGTACATCCCACAGCTTACTCAATTGTTACTCAATCACAGAATGGTGGAGAGTGGCAAGTAGTCTTGCTTTATTTTCAGAATGAGCAAATCAAGGCAAAGACAAAATGATCAACTTCCTCATTATTACCCAGATGTCTGCTGGCCAGGCCACGTATTGTGGCAGGGATGCTTTGTGCATTTTTCCTTAACACCTCCCCTAATCTGCTTCCTAACCAATCTTGGGAATAAGAACTCATATTGAGTCTCAGCTATGCAAAGGTTGCCACCCCCTATTCCTGATCCAAAGGAGTTTTAGGGGAATCAGTTCCAAGATTATTGTCACAGGGTCTGTTCTATCATGTATCAAGGCCAGGGATGCTGAGTTCTCCACAGAATAAGTCGTCAACAAACATGGATTAAATATCTACTATGTGCCAAGTACTGTGCTAAGCACTGGGGATACAAAGAAAGAAAAAGGGAAAGAAATCAGTCCTTATTCTTAACGGGTTCACAGTCCAATCTTCTTCCTCAGGAGTTCCCCACTCCAGGAAAGAGATTAAATCTGGCATCCCTAAATATGAAAATTTCCATACAGTGTTTAATGTTTTGTTGGGCCCTGGATTCTTTAGCTCTGAGCCCCTAGAAGGCAGAGGACTTGTGTCTATCTAGTCAAGAGGTAATATTATATAATGTAGTGGTTCCCGTTTGGAAGTTCCCAAAAAAACCTTGGAGGTTTGTGACAATGGACCAAGGGTGTTCATGCTAAAAAAAATCTTTAATGGTATCTTATGCACTAAATAATTGCCCAATGATGTTGGAAATATATTTTTCCTCTGTGACAACAAGCAGACACATGTTTGTTTCTGCAGTGATTAAAACCATCATGATCATGTGCACAACACTTTTGGTGTTTGTGCAGCAATTACAATAAACTCTTTTTCTGACAAAGTGCAACATGTTCTTATGGTTTCTCAACCATCAAATTGTTTCCAAACTGCCACAAGGGTTTGACATTTGAGTATAAACCATTCCCATCAGATAGTCAAATGAATGCACATGCTCAAATTCACATTCTATGCCCCACAAGTAGTATATTGAATTACCCTGGGGGTTCATATCACTTTTTTGTTGAAAGAGCTTCAAGGGCCCTTTCCCCCCTTCCTTGTCCCCTTTCCCTTCCCTCTCTCCCTCCTCCTCCCCCTTCCCTTCCCCCTCCCCATCCTTTCAACTTTCTCCCTTCCCCTGCCTAGATGATGCCGTGGTGGAGACGGCCGAGGAGGCCATGGAGCCCGCTGAGGCGGACATCACGGAGCTGTGCCAGGACATGTTCTCCAAAATGGCCACGTACCTGACAGACGAGCTGACAGCCACCAGTGAAGATTACAAACTTCTAGAAAATATGAACAAACTGACTAGCTTGAAGTATCCAGAAATGAAAGATATTGCAGTAAACATAAGTAGAAATCTAAAGGACTTAAACCAGAAATATGCTGCCCTTCAGCCTTATCTGGATCAGATCACTTTAACTGATGAGCAGGTAGCTGCTCTCCAGCAGGCAGCTTACAATCTGGATGCATATTCAAAGAAACTAGAAGCAAAGTACAAGAAGCTAGAAAGTCGATGAAAGAATTCTTTAGCACAAAGACTTAAACTACAAGAATGTTTTATAAGAAATATGTGGGATGGGACTTTATTGATAGGCTTCAGTTACCAAAAGGAAGCAGTGCTGCTGACCCAAAAAGAATCCCAGCCTCGCCTCTGGCTGGATATGTAACTCTGGCCACCCCCGCTGTTTTCCTCAATCTGTACCCCTGGAACCTCATCTTAGCGTGTGCTTCCTTGTGTGCCCTGGACCAAGGCTCAGAAAACAGGATCAACCCCATCTGGAGCAGACACAGATGAGAGGCTCTAGGCTCCCTGTCTCCTCCCTTGCCCCACCCCCCTCATAACCTGTTCTTCGGCTTCAATAATAAATGCCAACATATTTTTAAAAAAAGAAAGAGCTTCAAGGACAAAAACATTGGGTATGGGGCGACTAGTTGGCACAGTGAATAGAGCAGTGGCTCTGGAGTCAGGAGGACCTGAGTTCAAATGTGGCCTCAGACACTTAACACAAAAACTAGCCATGTGACCTTGGGCAAGTCACTTAACCCCACTTGCCCAGCCTTCCCCCCTCCAAAAAGCAAAAACAAAACAAAAACAAAACAAAACATTAAGGACCACTGGTATAATGGAGCAAGCACTGGACTTGATGTAAGGAAGACCTAATTTAATAATGATGATGATGGTGATGGTAGCTAGTATTTACATAGCACTTTAAGGTTTGAAGGGTGCTTTTTAAATATTTCCTTTTTTGTTTGTTTTTTTAAGTTAATTTATTTATTTTTAGAAGGTAGGTGCTATTATTATTTCCATTTTATAGATCATGATACTGAGGCAAACAAAGGTCAAATGACTTGCCTAGAGTCACACAGTTAATAAGTAATAATAAGTATTAAGGTTGTATTTGAACTCAGGTCCACCTGATTCTAGGTCTAGCACAGTATCTACTGTGCCTCTAGTTTAAGTCCCACTTCATATGATTACTGGTAAGGTGACTTTGGGCAAGTCAGTTTCCCTTTCTGAGCCTTGGCTTCCCCATCTGCAAAATGAACTAGGACTAACTATGTAGTCCTTGAGATCTCTTCTAGCTTTATATCTTGGGTAGATCACTTCACCATTCTGGGCCTCAATTTCCTGCTCTGTAAAATGAAGGAGTTGAACTCATTGGCCTTATAAGGTCCTTTTGAGCTATATTGCTATGCTCCTCTGTCTGGCCTAGGACAGTTTCATATACAGCCTGGCCTTTTGATTTAGATGACCAGCATGAAGGTCTCCCATGAGGCAGCTACTGTTATGCTAACCTGTACAGGGCATTTGTGTCCAGCAGGACTTAGTTACCCATAAGTCATTCTTAAGACCTGATGGGTAACAAAGACTACTCATGTTCTAAATATCAAGTAGATGCAATTTCATCTCTTAAGGAAACCAGTTATTTATTTTTTATTTTAAACTTAACAAAAAACAAATAAAGTTGGCATTTCTCTGCGCAAAGTAGAACAGAAAAGGGAGGTGGTTCATACAACTATGACTCCTTATTGCATCTAGTTGCTTTCCTGTTTTAAGCATATAATAAATTCAACATGTAACTTTCAAGGGGCGCCTTTGTTTCTTTATGGCCTTCCTTCTATCTTTTCCCATGCATTCCTAAAAATGTTTCAATGTCCCTTTTATCTTTCTTTCCTTATCCTTTTTTTGGTTACTCTCTCTCTGTCCCCTGTTCTCCCTCCTGCCTCCCCTCCCACAAATTGAAAAAAAGAAAACTCTTTTAAGAAATATGTCCAACAAAACAAATTTGCCACATTGTCCACATCCTGAAAACATTCCATTCTCTCTCCTCTCTCTCTGCTATCATCTCTCTCTGTGGAGGTGGGTAGCATGCTTTATCATCAATCCTCTGGAATCATGGAAACAAATGTTTCTGAGGATGGGAGGAAAATGGTTTCTACAATGAAATTGATCACATGCATTCTTTTCCCCCTAGATTTTTAAGGGGGTACTCAAGGTTCTCAGACATTTGAACTCTAATTTTATCTCAGTTCTAATTGATAGGTTATCACCTGAATCATTAGAGATCCTGCATGACTATCAGCACTTGAAATCTGCCCAAGTTACAGTGGAAAGACTGGGAGTCTGGCTACCTGGGTTCTGGTCCTGACTGTGCTGTGAAATTGTCGTATGACCTTGGAAAAATCCTTGCCCTTCTCTGGGTTTCACTTTCTGGGACTTTAAAAACATAATAGGACTGGAAACCAGTCTGGCTAGGTATAGATCATTACCTTACACCATTTACCAAGATAAGGTCAAAATGGATACGTGACCTAAACATAAAGGGAGGTATCATAAGTAAATTAGAATAGGATGGAACATATTACCTATCAAATTTATGGATGAGAGAAGAATTTATGAATAAACAGAGATAGAGAGCATTGTAAGAGGTAAAATGGATAATTTTGAATACATTAGATTAAAAAGACTTTGTACAAATAAAACCAATGTTGCCAAGATTAAAAGGAAAGCAGAAAATCGGGGGGAAATTTTTATAGACAGTTTCTTGGATAAATGTCTCATATCTCAAATTTATAGAGAGCTTAATCAAATTAATAAGACTATGAGTCATTTCCCAATTGATAAATGCTCAAAACTATGAAAGGCAATTTTTAGAAGAAGAAATTAAAGCTATATATAGTCCATAAAAATGCTCTAAATCATTATTGATTAGAGAAACACAAATTAAAATAACTTTGACGTACCATCTCACATCTCACACCTATCAGATTGCTAAAATGAGAGAAGGGGAAAATGACAAATGCTGAAGGGATGTGGAAAAACTGGGACACTAACACAGTGTTGGTGAAACTGTGAGCTGATCCCACTATTTTGGAGAGCAATGTGGAATTATGCCCAAGAATTATAAAACTGTGTGTGCCCTTTGACCCAGCCATACCATTACTAGGTCTGTTTCCCAAGGTGATCAGGGAAAAAAGAAAAGGAACCTGTATGTTCTTAATATTTATAGCAGCTCTCTTTGTGGTGGCAAAGAATTGGAAATTGAAGGGATGCCCATCAGTTAGGGAATGGTTCAACAAGTTGTGGTATAGGATTGTGATGAGATACTACTGTGTTATGAGAAGTGATGAGCAGGTTAATTTTAGAAAAACATGGGAAGACTTGCATGAAATAATGAAGAATGAAACAAGCAGAACCAAGAGAATGTTATATATGACAAACATCAATATTGTTCAAAGAGTAACTGTGAATGACTGAACTATTCTGACTTATGTGAATATTCAAATCAACTACGCAGGATTTATGAAGGAAGATGGCCTCCACCTCCAGAGAAAGAACCGATATATGGAAGTATGTACTGTATGGTTTCACATATAGATCTGTGTCAAACATTGGCCCTCTCTTATTTGGGGGTAGGAGGGAGACAACTCAGAACTAAAAATGAAAGAAAAAATAAATAAAAATTTTAAAGGAAAAAAAATAAAAATAAGAGAGAGGACTGAAAAAAATTCCACAATAGAAGTTAGATTAGAATGTCCCTTCCAGCTTTTATTCCTAGGATTTCATAAGGCAGTATATTTCCTAGCTCTGCTTTAAAGGAGCTGTGGATATGCTTTCCTAACCATGTGGAAGGAAAGTCTGTGACAGCTACATCAGCCCTCCCTTCATGTTCTGGAAGAACAAGTTGATGTCACCTCAGTAACATTCTGTTCAATATCCCCTGCCTAAGCAGGTAATGAAAGAGCCTCCCGGTCAAGATGGCAACAGAAAGATATTGAAAAGGAAGGAAAATGGCTGAAAAGCTCACTCTCATACAGACAGATGTGCCCAAAAGGAAAGAGAACAAATTCATATTGCTGCACTTTAAAAAAATACCGTGGAGTCACTGAAATAGCCACAATTACCAGAAGAACACAGGCAGGAAAAGGAACAATGCAGTGTCCTAGGAGACGTCAAATGGAGAGATGACTCATTTTAAAGAATTCAAGCAAGTCTTAAGATTGGTAAGAAAATCACCCAGGAAGTCAAAGAGATTTTAGAAATTAATAAATCACAGAAAGAACTCCAGCTCAAAGGCTCTCCTCAAAGAAAGCATCCTTCCCCCATACATTAGGTAAAGGTGATTGAGTGCTGATGTTGGGAGGACAGGAATGCAATGTTCTGGTGGATCTGGATGTGATTTCTGAAAGAGTGTGGCCACTAATTGCACAGGATGAGAAGGTGAAGGTGGGTCATAAACTATAGAAGTAGAGGGATTGCACAGGACGAGGTGATGGTGAAAATAAACTATAGCAGTAGAAGGAGAAGCCTGAGATCCATCCAATGAAATAGATAAATAGAAGATAATATTAGAGACCAAAAAATATCAAGAAATGAATTTGAGGTGGCATAGTATAGGGGAGTGAGACCCAGCTCTGGAGTCAGAGAACCTGAGTTCAGGAGCCACATGTCACACTCAACTACCTGTATGACTTTGGACAAGTCACTTTTCCTCACTCGGCTCCATTTTCTTCTGTCAGATGAGGGGGTTGAATTAGATGGTCCCTAGAAATAGAGGTGTTTCCAACTCTAAAACAATGATCCTTTGGGCAACTTTGGACAAGTCCCTTAATTTCTATGGGCCTCAGTTTTACCATCTGTAAAATGAGTGAGTTGAACTAGATGGCCTGAAGTGCCTTCTAGCTCTCAAGTCTATTGTCCTATGAAAAGAGAAAATAATTTTACATGAAAAAAACAGTATCACTCAAATAAAACAGAAAAAAAAATCCTCAAGGCAATTATTTGTAGTGGATATAGAAGATTAAAAGTCTGACTTCTCAAATACACACATACACACACAGGCATGCACAAGAGTAAACTTACTGATGAAGAAATTGTAAAAATATTTTTGAAGGAGGATATTGCTAACAAATACATGACAAAATGTTCCAATTTTTGATGATCAGAATAAGACAAATCAAGGAAAGCTTCAAGTACTACTTTGTACCATTAAATGGTCCCAAACTGCAAACAGTGGCAGAAAGACAGGTGCCCTTGGACTATGAGTAGATTCATAGATGGGACAAACTTTTTCAAGAGTAATCTTGCAACACTTTGAGTCACAAATTAATCCTTTGCTCAGTCTAGACTTTAAATATATCATTAAGAAGAAAAAAGGGACTCATCTACATAAAAATATATTGATAACTGAATTATTTGTAATAGAAAAGTTAAAAAAAACAACTGGAAATGACTATTTGGTGAATGACCAAATAAACGAGTCTGTCGAAGTAAAAAGGAATGTTATGGCACCTTTCAGAATAAAATATGAAGACTGAGGAAACATGGAAAGACTTATGATACAAGAGAATAGAGAGCAAGGTGAACAGAATCAGAACCTGAGTGACACATGTGTCGACATTTTTCAAAAGGGCAATAAAACAAGGCCACGGATGCTTTATCAATAGCTAGATTCAGAAAGGCCCATAGGCCAGATATGGATTTGTTAAATTTTGATTCAATTTTGTTCAAATGTATGGTTTGGGTGGATTTTATTTCTCCACTGTAAGTGGTGAGAATTTGGGTGTTTAAGGTCAGTGATTTGATTCAATTGTTAGTTTATTGGTATTTGTTCAAAACGCTGCATTTCTAGTAGAGAGGATGAAATAACTGGAAGGTAGTTTGGTAATCTAGTCCAACCCTTTCATTTGACAAATGAGGAAACTGAGACCCAGAGGAAGTGACTTGGCCAAGACCACACAGAGGTTTATAGAGCCAGAGCTGGAGGAGATCTTAGAGGCCGCCTTATCCAAAGGGGTCTTTGAACTTATTTTAAAAATTATTTGATAACTATTTCAATATTAGTTTCTTTTTTTAAAAAATCCTTTGTATTTAATTTTGTGCATTTAAAAACATTATAGGCTTCACTTGACACTGTCAAAGGGGTTAAGAACCTCTGATCTGGTTGAACCCCTCATTTTATTCATCTATCTAGGAACTGAGTCCCAGAGAAGTCAAGTGATTTACCCAAGGTCACACATAGGCTCACAGAGCCAAAGCTGAAAAGGACCTTAGAAGCCAACCTCCTCTTTCTCCAGAGAAAGAAACTTAGGCCCAGGCAGGTGAAGTGATTTTTCCAAGGTTGTTATTTGGTTGTGTCCAACTCTTTGTGACCCCATTTGGAATTTTCTTAGCAAAGATACTGAAGTGGTTTGCCATTTCTTTCTTCAGTTCATTTTACAGATGAGGAAACAGAGTGAAGTGACTTGCCCAGGGTCACACAGCTAGTAAGTGTCTGAGGCCAAATTTGAACTCAGATCTTCCTGACTCCAGGCCCAGGGGTCTATCCACTGTGCCACCCTGGCTGTCCCATTTTCCAAGGTCACATGGTGAGTAAATGTCAGGGGAAGAATTTGAACTCAAGTCTTCTGATAGCAGCATAAAGAAATATTCTTTCTGAGCAGGTAATGTGAAAACATAAGAGTCTGAGGTTGAATAAGATGTGATTCAGCTCTGAACTCATCAATTCAGAGTAAGTTAGAGGCCCCTGCAGAGCTGTCCCCTCAGCCATCATCTGAGGCCTCATGATCAGGCCTCAGAGTAACTGAAGGCCCAGCTTCTTGAGTCAATGCTTTTTAGAGCTCCATCTTTGTGTGTGAGCAATACTTATGTCCTTTAGCTCTTGAGTGACTGACTCAGAGGCCTACTTCTCCTAGCAGGAAGGCAATTTTGCTCCTGCCTCCTGCCTGATGCTACATTTGATTTTCTGGTTAAGAACAGAGACTTCAGGGAGAAAGGCCACAGTTCACTGTTACCAAAGACATGCCTGAATTAGCCCCTCTAAGAAACCTGACTCTTTCTCCTCCCGCCCTTTTCCATTCAGGCCCTTAATACACTTCTCTGATTTAGGGTTTCTGCTTTGGGACCCATCTGGAATGAAGAAATGCATGAACTTTGTGGTGATGGAATGACTTTAGTGAAATGTAGCCTGAAACGGTGGGCTGGGGGTCAGGTAACATGGATTCTAGTACTTCCTTCGTCACTTACTGGTTGTGTGATTTGAGAGGGCCCTGAGCCTCTCTGGCCAAAGCTTCCTCTTTTGTAAAATGAGAGCTTACTATCACTTCTGGTCCATCTCCTTCTATTGCTTCTTTACCATTCCTGCCTATCATAGGATAATTGACCTAGACCTGGAAGGAATCAGAGATTGCCTGGTACAACCCCCTTATTTTATTTTTTTTTTAAATTTAATAATATTGTATTTGTTTTAATCAGCCCAAATCCCCCTTCTCACCCTCCCATCCTACATTGCCCATCCCTCCAAATTGAGAACAGGAGAAAAATAAAACCCATTACAAATATGAGTAGTCAATCAAAAGAGATTTCTCCATTGGCCATGTGCAAAATCTATTTGTCCCATTATACACAATGAATACTTTGCCTCTCTGATCAGGAGGTGGATAGCATGTTTCATCACTAATCCTCCAGAATCCCGATTAGTCATACACTAGCTAATGAATTCAGTAGAAGAGTGTTCCATCTACATTTAGGTACCATGATTTGTTCATCCATTTATGGGCACCCTCTCAGATTCCCATTCTCTGCCACCTTAAAAAGAGCTAGGAATATTTTTGTACAGACTTAGAGTTTGCTTTGTTTAGGATTAAACCTACTCTTAATCTTTGTTGCTGTTGTTCAGCCATTTTTCAGTTGTATATGACTCTTCATGACCCAATTGGGGGTTTTCTTGGCAAAGAAACTGGAATGGTTTGCCATTTCCTTCTCCAGCTTATTTTACAGATGAGGAAACTGAGGCAAACAGAGGGAAGTGACTCGCCTAGGGTCGCACAGCTGGGAAGTGTCTGAGGCTGGATTTGAACTCAGGAAGAGGAGTCTTCCTGACTTCAGGTCTGATATTCTATCCACTGCAGCACCACCTAGCTAACCCTTTAAGAGCCTAAAAGATTACTAAATTCAAACCTCTGATTTTACAGTTGAGGAAACTGAGGCAAACAGGGTGAAGTGACTTGCCCAGGGTCACACAGCAAGTCTGAGGCCATATTTGAACTCAGAAAAATGAATCTTCCTTACTCCAGGCCTGGTACTCTAACCACCTAGCTGCCTACTCTTAATCTACTCTTCCTCTAATTTTCTCTCCCTCTTCTCCCCTTTCCCTCCTATTTACCTACTGAGGGAAATGTACTTCTGTACTCAACTCACTTTCTCAATCTCTCTCTCTCTCTCTCTCTCTCTCTCTC